>NC_077231.1:97755585-97868744 GCF_027887165.1 Monodelphis domestica
AGAAAGAAAGAAAGAAAGAAAGAAAGAAAGAAAGAAAGAAAGAAAGAAAGAAAGAAAGAAAGAAAGAAAGAAAGAAAGAAAGAAAGAAAGAAAGAAAGAAAGAAAGAAAGAAAGAAAGAAAGAGGGAAAGAGGGAAAGAGGGAAAGAAAGAAAGAGGGAAAGGTTGCTGAGTGCCAAATGAAGGGTATATATACTAAGTAGAATTGTACAGAAAGAATAATGGTAAGAGAATTGAATTCCTGTTATAATACCTGAATTCAAATCCTAGCTCTGAAAAGGTTATGCCTGTATGACCTTGGACGAGTTAATTAGCTTCTTGGGCCAACTATTTCCTCACATGAAAAATGGGTGTAATCATATTTGTACTACCTACCTCCTAGGATTGTTGTGGGAAAAATAAACATTAAAGGATTATATCTAAGAGAAAACTAAATGTCAGAGGTCTTTAGATCAAAGTGTCCTATTTAAATGTTAACAGTTACTATCCAAAGACCAGAATAATAGGAAGTACTCTGGAGTAGTAGCTAGAGCAATAGGTTTGGATTAGAAAGAGGAGTTTAACTTCCACGTCTGCAGCTTGCTACTGCGTGACCTTGGCCAAGTCATTGATGTTTCCTCAGACTTAGTTTTCTTATCTATATAAAATAGGGGCAATATTGCCTATAGGATGTATTTCTCATGGGGTTCAAATGAGGTTCAAATGGAGTCATTCTTTTAAAGCACTTTGCAAACCTTTATACACTGTGTGGATGCCACCTCATTATTCTAATGGCTTGTCTTTATCGAGGGCATTTACTTATTAACAGAGGATTCTCAATGCCTTTTAATCCATAGCAATGAATGGGCAGAGATGGAATCTAGAACGGCAGCCTAGAAAGAGCCCTCTTTGTGGGGCTGGGGATGAGGAAAAGGAAAGCTCTCCAGAGCCCTCATGCCAAACCTATTTGGCGTTTGGGTGAGGCTGTCATTGTCCCCACTCACCCATTAGCAGGCTGGGATTCTAGGCCCATGTAGTCTTCTTCAGGCCTGACTGGGCATTCACCAGAAAAGAAGAGGAATGAAAAGTCTTTACTGAGGCAGGCCCTACCTCAAGGGCCTGAGCAGAGAGGGAGGAAGAAAGGCTTCTATCTCCCCATTAGGTCATCAGAGAGACCCCAGGGGGCCAAGCTTCCAAATAGGTGGTCTAGATTTTTGCCTACTTTTGTCGAAATTAAAATGTGTGAGATTAAAATTAATATCCAATAACTCCAAGCATTATATTTTATAAGATTTATTCATAATCACTTGAAGTAGAGGAAATAGACAAAAGTAAAGCCTGAGTAAAGAGAAGCTTTTCCCAATCATGTTAGTGGGAGAAGAGAGAGCGAGGGCGGATAGATAGAAACTTTATCTCTAAAACATAAGGATGGAACATGAGGGTGAAAGTGGGATTCTGGGAAACGGAGCCCTGGGGTACAAAATTCTAATGACACAAAGGGAAAAAAGTCAGCTTGCCACCAAAAAGAGCTACCACAAAAATTGGAGAATTACAGAATGTTAGAGGTAAAAGAATATAAAATATTAGATCAGAGCTGGAGCTGGAAGGAGTTTTAGAATGGGAAATGTGCAAGCTGGGAGGGAGCTGAGAACAGGGAATGTCAGAGCTAGGAGAGAGCGTAGAACAGGGAATGTCAGAGCTGGGATGGAGCTTAAAACAGGGAATGTCAAGGCTGGGAGAGAGCTTAGAACAGGGAATGTCAGAGCTGGGAGAGAGCTTAGAACAGGGAATGTCAGAGCTGGGATGGAGCTTAAAACAGGAAATGTAAAGGCTGGGAGAGAGCTTAGAACAGGGAATGTCAGAGCTGGGAGGGAGCTTAGGACAGGGAATGTCAGAGCTGGGAGGGGGCTTAGAACAGGGAATGTCAGAGCTGAGGGGGGCTTAGAACAGGGAATGTCAGAGCTGGGAGAGAGCTTAGAACAGGGAATGTCAGAGCTGGGAGGGGGCTTAGAATAGAGAATGTCAGAGCTGGAAGGGAACTTAGAACAGGGAATGTCAGAGCTGGGAGGGGGCTTAGAACAGAGAATGTCAGAGCTGGAAGGGAACTTAGAACAGGGAATGTCAGAGCTGGGAGGGAGCTTAGAACAGGGAATGTCAGAGCTGGGCGGGAGCTTAGAACAGGGAATGTCAGAGCTGGGAGGGAGCTTAGAACAGAGAATGTCAGAGCTGAGAAGTTGACTAAAAATCATCTAACCCAACCCTTTCATCATATAAAAGTCCCAGAGAGGGAAAATTATTTGCTAAGATTTTTGCCACTTCAGGACAGCTGTGGAATTATTACTACTGGGTTTGTCTAAAGCTGACCTAAGACCATTGTTTCCTTTGCCTTGAGTTACTAGCTCTTGGGATAATTGCTGCTGCTGCTGCTGCTTCTTCTCCCCCCTCTGGCCCATTTTCTCCCACTTCCTCCTAATACACACAAGTTTCTTTCCTCAAACATGGGGCACCAGGGTTTTTCCTGGGGATTATACCATTTAACTAGAGGGTCTACCTTTCCCAGGTCCCAGGCTGGCAGGAGAATGGGAGAGGAACTCCCTGCAGATGACACCAGTCCCCTCTCCCAGACCACTGATCTTTGGGGAGATAATCCCAGGCACATCAGCCAGTTCTCCAGAGCCCCAAGAGATGGTTTCCCAGTTTATAGACTCCCCAGCAGCAAGCCCAGGATTGGAACTCTCAAAGGGACATAGGATACATGGAGAAAAGGAAGAACCTGAGAAAAACTTTCTTCCTGACCACCTCCTACATGGTAAGTAGGGCCATAATGTCTTCTGTCTGGGTAGCGGGAAAGATGCTCTAACTCTCTGTTCTGGGATCCTGTGTAATATGGGACTAGTCAGGAGACATGGGTTCAAATTCCATCTCTGCAACTTAACCTGTGTGACCTTGTATAAGCCCCTTTACCTCCATGGCCCTAAGTCTTTCCATCTGTATAATGGGGGGTTGAATAAGGGTCATTGAGTGCCCTTTTTTAACTCTTACCTTCCACCTTAGGGTCAATATTGTGCATAGATTCTAAAACAGAAGAGCAGTAAGAGCTAGACAATGAGAGTCAAGTGATTTGTCCACAGTCACACAGCTGGGAAGTGTCTGAGACTAGATTTGAACCCAGGACCTCCTGTCTCTGGACCTGGCTCTCAATCCACTGAGCCATCCAGCTGCCCCCATTTAAAGCCCTTTTAACTCTAGACCTATGATCCTATGCCTGGGACCCTAATCTTCTGACTAAAGTTCTCCCTTATCTCACCCTGCCTTCTATTTTTATGTAATATCATCTGTTTTCCATTTTCTATGTTTGTATCATGACCCCTCACTATATTGTAAGCTCCATGAGGAGAAAGGCCAGACTTGTCTCTGTGACCTTAGTCCAGGAGTCTCTTCATTTTTCTCATCCTGACAGTCTGGAATATTGACAAAAGTGCCAGACTTGAAAACAAGAAAACCGAGATTTAAATCCCACCTCAAACGCTTGCTGAATTCCTTGAAAACATTGCTCCATTCTCTTGTGCCTCAGTTTCCCCATCTCTAAAAGCAGGGGTTGGATTTGAAGGCCTCCAAAATTCCTTCCTGTCCAAATCTATTAATCTCTGATCCTGTGAGCCTCTTTCTCTCCTGGCAGTCTGCTCGGAACAACCAGGTCTCTAGACTAGAAAAGCAAAGAAAACCATTTTCTCCAAGAATCTCAGAAGGGGCTTGGTGTGTGCTGGGGCTCCGATTTCATTTTGAGGGTCCAGGGAGCCTCTGGCCTCAAGACTAGGGTCTCACCTCATCCCCCCACACTGCTAGGAGTAGACATCTGCAGCTCTGCTCTGCTCTGCCCGTCCCAACCACTGGGGCAGCACTGATGATGCTATCTGCAGGAGGGGTGATTAATAGCTCCGGCATTTGGGCACGTGGAACCTGGAGCTGTTTTATCAGAGCAGCCAGTGGCGACAGGAGGGGAGAGCCAACATGGGGAGCTGCTTCTTGTTCCCTCAAACCCACGGAATCAGGAGGTTCAGAGCGGAAGGAGCTGTGCAAGTCATCTAGACCTGGATAGCAAGAAGAGGAAGACCCTCCTCGTTTGGGTGATGGGTAAAGCAAGATCTGAGGAAGAGAGAAGACTTTTCTTTTTTTAAACCCTGATCTTCTGTCTTAGAACCAATACTCAGTGTCAATTCCAAGACAGAAAGTAAGGGGCTTCAAAGAAAACTTGAACCCCTGTCCTAGGATGAAGGGCTCTTCCAAGGAAGAACTGAGTGGCAGATGAGGCTGAAAAGGCAGGCTGGAGTCAAACTGTGGAAGGCCTTCAGTGCCAGGCCATGGGGAGGCTGGCCTCTATCCTAGGAGCCAGGAAAGCCAAAGTGACCACTAAGGACATCCCTAAGGATCCCGGAAGGCCCCGTATTGACTTCGTTTTACAACCTCTGTTTTATTGTAGTTTTATTTTATCAACCATTTCCCTATTACATTTGAATCTGGTTTGGGCAGCTCTCAGGAGTGTTGCTGGCCTCATACTGGGAGTTCAACACCTTTGACTAAAAGCAGTGGAGGCAGTCTGAGTGTGACTTTGAAAAAAGGATTTGTTTATGAGCATGAAGACAAAAAAAGAAGCCAGGGATGTGATCAGGAAAGAGAAAATGGGCAGCAACCCTCTAAGGGGAATGAAGTGGTTTCTTCCCTTCAGGTCTGCTTTTGGTAGGCTTTATACTGGAAGGAGGGTGGAAATTTCCAGGCAGATTTGCTGAAGATAAATATTCAAGGACAATCTTGACTTCCTTGGATCTCTAAAATGAGGGTGGTAGATGAGGTGGCCTCTGAGAACCCATTCAGATCTAGGATGCTCTCATCCACCAATACGCCACCTTTCTAGGCCTCAGTTTCCTCTCCTGTAAAATGGACTCAATAGCCTCTAAGGTCTCTCTCATCAAGAGCCTGACTATACTCCCTGATGACAGAAGGCAAGGGGACAGAGAGGGCAAGAGACCTAAAGAAAGAAAGGGCCAACTGAAGCAGGACCAACAAGACTGAATGGCTTTGGACACAAGATGCTGTTCAGTTCTTTGCAGGGTCCCCTAGAACAGGGCCCTGTGCAGAGCAGCTGCTCCAGACATCCTTGGTGAATGTCATTTGGGGTTAGGGAGGGCTAAAAGGGAGGAGGAATATGAGGAGTTGCCATTTAAAGCTTAGTGATGAACCTTGAATTTTATGGCCCTCAGTCCATCAAAAAGGGCATTCACGGCCATTAATATTATCCTGATTATACTCAATGTGATGAGAAAGATATTGCTGGCCCCATTTTATAAGTGCGGGAACTGATACCCAGAGAATGGATGCAACTGAACCCAAAGTAAAAGAGCTAATTGATGGTAGAGTCAGGATTCAAATCCAGATCTCCTTTTTCCATATCAAAGATTTACATCATCAGTGCCTTCATGGGCAAGAAATGTCTCCCTCAATAATAGGCACAAGGTGGGGCATCTGGGTAGCTCAGTGGATTGAGAGCCAGGCCTAGAGACAGGAGGTACTGGGTTCAAATCTGACCTCAGACACTCCCTAGCTGTGTGACACTGGACAAGTCACTTAACCCTCATGATGAAAGATGGAGATGACTCTGAAAGAAATAGGGAATCTGGGGAAAGGAATGAGTTGGGGGTCAGGGAGCAGATAATGGGTTCTGTTTCAGCTAAGTAGTGTTTCAGGTCCCTATAGAACAACCAATTTGAAATGTCCCAATTGGTAGGACTGGAGCTCAGGGTTGGATAACCAAACCAGAGAATCAGCTATTTAGAGATGATAACCCAGGTGAGTAGATGAGGTCACCAAGTGAAAAAAGGGGGATCCAAGGCACTGCCCTGGGGAATGTTCAGTTAAGGATAGTGATGCAGATGGTGACTAGCAAAAAGAACTGAGGATAGTCAGACAAGTAGTTTAGAAATCAAAAAGACACAGTGTCACAAAAATCTAGAGAGAATATTCAAGAGTGAAAAAAAAAGTCAAATGCAGCAGAGAAGTCAAGAAAGATGTAACACTGGGCAGTTAGATGGCTCAGTGGATAGAGAACCAAGATTGGAGATGGTGGTCCTGAATTTAAATCCGACCTTAGACACTTCCTTACTATGTGACCCTGGGCAAGTCACTTAACTCACATTCCCTAGCCCTTACCAGTTTTCTTCCTTGAAACCCAGAGTAAGTATTGATTATAAGACAGAAGGTAAAGGGAAGGAAGGAAGGAAGGAAGGAAGGAAGGAAGGAAGGAAGGAAGGAAGGAAGGAAGGAAGGAAGGAAGGAAGGAAGGAAGGAAGGAAGGAAGGAAGGAAGGAAGGAAGGAAGGAAGGAAGGAAGGAAGGAAGGAAGGAAGGAAGGAAGGAAGGAAGAAAGAAAGAAAGGAAGAAAGAAAAAGAACACACTAGGAATAGATCTGAGCAAGAGAAACATTGGTCTATAATTAGGTGGCCTAATCACCTGTGTAAATTGTGTATTTCTTATGATCAATGTGCTAAACAGCTCAGGCTTAATTAAGCTTTGCTGACTTGCTCCCTTTGAAGGCCCACTGGAGTGTGATGACACAGCTCTCACAATTAATAAAAGTACAGGAGAAACTCGGAAGGAGGCATTTCCCTGCTGGCATCCCCCTCCTCCTCCTTCCCTTCCCTCATCTCACAGCCCTTTGATTCCATACAAACATACATACCTACATATTTAGACACTCCATGCTTTTCTTTGAATGGGTTAGGTTTTGACATCATGGCTCCCTAGAGGCAGTTTGCACAGTAGATAAAGCCTGGATGGTCTTGGACTCAAGAAGACCTGAATTCAAACTCAGCTATGCACACTTACTAGCTGTGTGACTTAGGCAACTCACTGAATTACTCTGTGCCTCGGATTCCTAATCTGTAAAATGGACATAATAATAGGACTTGCCTCCCAAGTTGCTGTGAGGCTCAAATGACATAATGTTCATAAAGTATTTACTGAGCACAAAGTAAAAAATAATAATCCCTGATACTTTCTTCCTTCTAAAACAAGAGTCTACACTGATCCCAGATAGAGGTCATGGCTTAGCCCAAAGAGAGTCTTAGAGTTTGAAGGAACCTTTGGAGAAATTGATCATTAACCAGCTCCCTAACCTTGGATGAAGCTCTCCTCGTGGTCTCCTCATCTCTCCCGGCTCTGATATCTCATGTTCTAAGACTCTTCTCAGCTCCAACATTCCCTGTTCTAAGCCCTCTCCCAGCTCTAACACTGTGCCTCCAGTTCCAACTTCCTCTGTTCTATGAGGACTCAGCTCCCAGTGAAGCTCTCCCAGGCTGCTCCAGTTCACATAGATTCTTCTCTCACTAAACTCATTTTTCACTTCCTGATCACACTTATACCCTTTCATATTTTGTATACTCGATCTTATTTTGCAATGTATTTCTTACATGTGCATCTCCTATTTAGTAAACCCTTAACAAGTAGGAAGTGTTCCATTTAACATATTGGTACCCTCAGCTCCTAGTACAGTGCCTGGTGTATAACTGTCTTCTAGTAAATGCTTGCTGGTTGACTGATCAGCCTAAGGGCAGGCAGACTCTGCCTTCTACATCTCCTCTCTTTCTCGTTTGGAATAATGGAAAGAGGTCTGGATCTGGAATCAAAAACCTGGAGTTGGAAACCTGGTTCTACTTCCTATTATTCCCTGTGTGATTTGGCTTTTCTGAGGCTCGGTTTCTGCACACAGAAAATGAGATGATTGGGCTAGATGATCCCTAAAGATTCCCTAATGGTCCTAAGTCTTGATCTGGTGATTTAGGAAATATCAGGGCTGGGAGACACATTAAAACTTGCCATGCCAGCACTGAGATGGACCATAGGCAAGGACCCTTCCTTGGGGGTTGAGCTAGCTGCTGGAAAAAGCCCTTTCCAGCTCTAAACTCCTCTGAGAGAGACAGTTACTTTTATGGGCTCCACATCAGAGACCCGAGAACTAGCACAAGACAGGAACAGTCATTCCTTTGATTGATGGATTAATTAATGATGCCACTTACTCTGATCAATCCCAATTAGTCTGGCTACCCAGTCTCTCCCTTAAGAGCCACACCACAAGTTATAACTATATAATAAAGTGATACTTTGGGGATACCTACTTCATACAAGAATGCTGTTGATAGGATGCTTAGTAAAGCACATTTTTTGTTCCAATAAAACAAGCCTAATTAAGAGGGAAAGTGTGGATCCTCTGCTATTGGCCATGTTAGGAAAAGTCTGGCTGCTTCAACCATAAGGCTTTAAAACCAAGGGACTGAGGGCAGCTAGATCACTCAGTGAATTGAGAGTCAGGAGGTTTTAGGTTCAAATCTGATCATTTTCTAGCTGTGTGACCCTGGGCAAGTCACTTAACCCCCATTTCCTGGCGCTTGCCACTCTTCTGCGTTGGAACCAACATGCCATATTGATTCCAAGATGTAAGTTATGCTTTTTAAAAAGCCAAAGGACAGTGGCTGATTTGATAATAGTATGACCTAAGTAAGGATGGCATTCCCAAAAGGAGAGAATTAACATCTTGAATGCTACGTCTCAACAACCCAGTTTGACCCAACAATATTATTAGCACCTTCTGGGTACAAGACATTGCTCTAGGCCTAGGGATAGAGATTCAAAAATGAACTAGTCCCTGCCCTCAAGGAGCTTATATTCAGCTGGAATTTACAAATGTAGATCAAGAATGCCATGGGATGGGCCCCAAACTTGGAGCCAAAAGAGCTGAGTTTGAGTTCTAACTCTAGCACTATGTGACTTTGGACAAGCAATTTAACATCTCTTAGTCTCAGTTTCTTCATTTCTAAAACAGGTTACTACCAATGTCACAAGTGCAGAATGAGAAAACTGATCTGATCCTAATGAAAAGGGAATCATCCTTATTAGCTCTAAAGTAAGAGATGACTTCAGGCAATAAGTCTCCTTAAAAACAATCTGGTTACTTCCCTCCCTTCTTTTCAAATTAGGAGTCCATGGGCATAGAACATTGCGTATTCTGTCAGATTTAGTTGATGTGATTATTTTGCCTTTTTTTTAATCAAATTTTTTGTTACAAGGGTCCATGAGTCTCTTTGGAAGGGTAGGGAGAAGAATATGCACAGTCTCAAAAGTCTTAGTACAGGTTTTAAGATTTAATAGCTTTAAGTTTTAGGCTTTCAGCTTTAATAGCTTTAAGTTTTAAGCTTTAATAACTTTGCATTTTAGGCTTTTAGCTTTAATAGCTTTAAAGTAAGAGATGACACTCTCATAATAAGTCTTTCAGAACAAGATGACAACCTCCCTCCCTTCCTGGCAAAGCTGAGACCTATGAGCATGGAACAACGCATCTTTAAAGCTTTAAGTTTTAAGATTTAGGATTTAATACCTTTACGTTTTAATAGTTTAAAGCATCACTAACACTTTTGGAACATCCTATTTTTAGAAATGAATGCAAAAGTTAAAACAAAAGATTCATTTTTAACAAAGATATTGGCAGTTCTGAAATTGGAGTAAAAAGTTGTTGGAAAGAGGCATTGGAAAATCCAGTTCTTGCATCAAGTTCACATGGAATGCATTATGCAAAATGTAAAGTACTACATGAATTCTAGCTATCAATGTTTAAAGATAGTTCACCACCTAACTGCCCTGGTGAATATAGTGACTTTAATTGTTGCTACCAGGAGATGAGGCCAGGGATTCTTAAGTGCCATAGGAAGATCCAAGGGATCAGTTTAGATGGAAAGGCTTTCAGAGGATCAAAAACAGATTAATAGCAAAGAAGGAAGGAGAGCAACCAGAGAGGGAGACCAAAGGCAGACCATGAAATCTTGTTTCTACAACAGAAGTGATGGGGTTTGGTTGATTAGATAGGGATGAGAACAGCCACTTCAGCACTCCAACCAGAAAAGTTTATCTTTTTCTCTAATATTTTCTCTTGTGGTCTTTTTCTCCAAAATGATCATTAAGGTAAGGCTATAGGAAATGAGTTTTAACCCTCTAGTTTCTACTTTACTTGAAACAGCATTTGGAATGGTCACATCCAAAGGGACCTTGGAGACCATTTAACCCAATCCTCTCATTTTACAAAGGAACAAACTGAGCCTAAGAGAAGGAGAATGAATCATCCTGGGTCCCAAAAACGAGTCAGTGGCAGAGTTAAGATGAACCCCAAAGACATCCTTAGTCCAGTCCTCTCCACACTCAAAATCAATTGGGCAGCCAATATTTACCCAGTGCCTACCTACCCTTCCCCCCTCTCTGAGGTTTGTGTCTAACTTACCTTGTGACCTCCATTGTGCTTAGCAGAGACCCTCAAACATGGCTGGAGTTCACTCACATCCTATTGATGATGATGGAGGAAGGGGGAGGAGTGAGCATCAGCAGGTCACATTGCATGTGCATAGCCAAGTAAAAATAAACTCCAAGCCAGTGTGGTCTAAGAGAAACAGTAGAATTTGAAGTCAGCAGATTCAGATTTAACTCTGGACAAGTCATTTAGATTTTTTGAGACTCAGTTTCCTCCTGTCTAAAAAGAAGCAGCTAGGTGCCTCAAATATAGCCTCAGACATTTCCTAGCTATGTGACCCTGAGCAAGTCACTTAACCCCCATTTCCTAGCCCTTACTACTACTACTTCTACTTACTACTACCCTTACTACCAATACACAGTATTGATTCTAAGATGGAAGATAAAGGGTTAAAAAAATGAATGAACAAAAAGGAGAAGAGGATGGACTAGATGACCTTGAGGGTCCTTTCACTTTTAACATTCAATGATGCAATGAATCAGAAGGCCAAGAATGTGGATCATAGTTCAAAGGATTGCAGATCTTTAGAACAGGAAAGGAGCCTAAAGATCATCTAGTCTAACCCCCCCCCCATTATTGTACCTATGAGGAAACTGCAGCCCAGTGGCTTGTCAAAGGGCCCACACAAGTTGACAGCACTGGAATTCAAAACAGGTCAGTGCAAATCCTGCCCTTTACCCACTGCCTCATGCCCCAACTCTAATCTAAACCTGTAGGACCTTGAGTAAATAGCTCCCTTTCTTTAGGCCTTGGTCTCCTGGTTTTATAAAATGAGGAGATTGGCTTAAATGATCTCAGGAGTCCCTCCCAGGTCTAGATCTGTGATCCTGGGTCCTGGGTCTCTGTGTATGTGGCCAACCCTGCTGCTCTGTCTCTTCAAAGATGAAGAACACTGAAATCTTTCTTTTCTCTTTTTTTTCCTGGAAGGTCTGCCAACCAGCAGGCCAGGCCCACCATGTGGCATGTACCACAGCATGTCCTTCCCTCCCCGCTTGCCTTGATAAAGGGGATGTCTCTGGCACATTTCAAAGGGCCTCGGAATTTTCCAGCTTTTATAAAGAGAAAAACTTTGTGAACAAATAGATATTCAAGTCCCCCAGTGACTCATTCAAAGCCAAAGTCATAACTCTTCCATTCTCTGACTTTGTTTTTCTCCCCACACACACATGATTGGTCTTTGGCTCAGGATATTTTTCTTCCTCAAAGGGGAGATCACACAGGAATAGAAAAATCCTATTTTCTCAGGGAAAAAAAAACGTTCCCTTCCCTACTGGAGAGTAAGAAGAGTCTATAGCAGATTTGAAGGGAAATACGTATGTTCATAGCAAAGTTGTAACTAAGGTGGGACCATCAGCCCTTTCTCCCAGGGTTCCAATCTAAAGGAGCACTTCTCTCCATAATGGTCTAGAGATCAATCTCTCTATACCTCTGGTCTTCTACGGCTTTGCCCTAAGCAGGGAACTCCAACCCAGGCGGTTAAACTCAAGCTCTTGTTAGGGAAAGCCATCTTTTCATAATAGTGGCTCCCAGTACCACTACACCAGGGCTCTAAGTGTCTTCTCTAGAATTGGGCCCCCTATATGCAGGAATTTTTGTCTTCCTAGTTGGGATTTTCTGCTTTCAGCCTCAGGGACACAGGAGCACAAGATTCTCTCTGGGCAGAATGTCCTAGAGGAGATTGGCCCCATTCTCCCCACCTTCCATCATCCCATCACAACCACCAGTCTGGGGACAAGTTCCCAAGTCAAGACAAGTTCTCTTTCCTTGCCCCCCTTGCATTCAACAACTAGAAAACATTCCCAACTCTATTCTACACTACAAAAACCAGCCAAATGACCTATTGGCTATCGACAGAATTCAATATTACATTTCCAACTTCTGGGACTTGGCTCATGACCAGAATGGACAACCTTCTGACCTCCATATTCTAGAATCCTTAGGTTCCTTCAAAGCTCAGCCCTAAAGGGAAGCCTTTCCAGATCCCTCCATTGTTGACTTTGTCACCTCTTTCATATTATTGTGCATTTACTTATTTCATTGCTATGTCCCCCAGGAGAAGGTGAACTCCTTGAGAGCAGGGACTCCTTTAAAATTTTTCTTTGTATCCTCACCCCATATCCAATAGGTACTTAACAAACACTTAGGGAATCAAACTTAGCGCCCACCATTGTACACATGACCACCATTAGTCTCCTCTGTTGCCTTATTAGGGAGCTGAAATGACCATGGGCTCTTGAAGGCTTTCTGGACATAGTGCAAACCCTCTGAGGGTCCAGCACCAGCCAATTTAAATTGTGGGAGGCCTATCACCAAAAGCTTGACTACTAGGTAACAAATTAGGCCATAAGAATTCAGATAATAAAGCATGAAAAGTTTTTAATCTGTATAAAGAAAGGGAATTCAAGGAAAAACACATATTTACACATATACAGTAGAGCCACTCTGCCCCAATCCAGGTGGTGTTTTCCTCTGTTTCAGTTTATCCATGGTCATCCTCAGCAATGGTCTACCTCTGGCAATGGTCTCTTCAGCTTTCACTTCCATTTTTTAAAGTTTGTAGTTGTTTGTTTTTTTTTGTGGGGAGGGTAGTCTGCAGAGGATTAAAGCCAACTAGAGGGACAAGAGTACAGAAAGAGAACACAGATATATAGATATAGATATGGATATGGATGGAGATGGAGACATAGATATAGATATAGATATAGATATAGATATAGATATAGATATAGATATAGATGATATAGGTATAGATAGATATGGACATGGACATGGATGTGGATATAGATATGGATATGGATATGAATATGGGTGGAGGTGGAGACGGAGACGGAGACGGAGACGGAGATGGAGACGGAGATGGAGACGGAGACGGAGACGGAGACGGAGGTGGAGACGGAGACGGAGACGGAGACGGAGACGGAGGCGGAGATGGAGATGGAGATGGAGATGGAGGAGATGGATATAGAGATAGAGATAGAGATAGAGATGATAGAGATAGAGATAGAGATAGAGATATAGAGATGTAGATGTAGATGTAGATGTAGATGTAGATGTAGATATAGATATAGATATAGATATAGATGTAGATGTAGATATAGATATAGATATAGATATAGATATAGATATAGATATAGATATAGATATAGATATAGATATAGATATAGATATAGATATAGATATAGATATAGATATAGATATATCTGGGGTCAGCAAATGTTCATTTATATCCATGGTTTTTGCCATCCAAGGTATATATTAGAAAGTATCCCTCATGGATCTCAGGACTCTACTGTATATAAATATAACTATGTATAAATTTATACATGTTTTGAGTATATGTATATGTGCATCATGTATATATATGTACAGATATATAAGTATATCTACATTTTTTCATTTCAATATATCTATTGATATGTTATAGAGATTATATAAATATGTAGGTACAGATAGATATAACAGATCCTTAGAGTATTCATATATATGTATATATGTAAGCATGAAAGTGATTAGGAAGGTCAGATCAGACTCAGTTCATTCATTCAATCCATTCATTAAGCATTTATTAAACACTTTCAGAATTCCAGGCCCTGTACTAGAAATGTTTTTTTAAAAGCCCATCTGCCTTTGAGGATTTTACATTCTTTTGGAAGAAAATAATATGAACACTAAAAAAGCAGTATAAACTTTATTTCATCAGACCTATAATTCTGGATCTGCAATTTGTCACTAATGTAATATGTTTATACTATTTATGTGACCATCTTTATATAAAAGGTAGAATGACAGAGTGAACAGAGAGCTGGTCTCATAGTTAAGGAGACCTGAGTTTGAGTCCTGCCTCTTACATGTATTGGTTATGTGACTCTGGGTAAGTCACTGATCCCTTTTGGGATAGCCAATGAGGGGATTGGGTTGGACTAAATCCCTTCTAGCTCTCCATCTATTATCCTATGTCATGGGCAGAGAGAAGTCCCTATGAAGAATCCCCTCTCCCAAAGTATACTGACATTTGCTCTTAAAAAATGAATGGGACTTTGAGAAAGAAAGTAACATAAGCTAAGGATCAAATGGCCAGGATAATCAAAGGCAGGACTTGAATTCAAGATCAGGTCCTACTGGGGGATTAGTGCTCTTGGCCGCCCCAAGAGCACCAATTCCTCCAGCAGAATTTTTCTGCATGTAAAGACCCATATCTATGAACAGTAGATTAATTGAAGACTTCAAAGCATCACTCTAGAGAATGACCAACTCTCTACCTTCAGCATCACTTTGCCATAATCTGAGAGCCATTGGAAAGAATAATGGGTTTAGAATCAGAGGTCTTGTCATCTGCTCCCTGTGTGATTTGGGCAAGCACCACAGGCCTCTTTGGACCCTAGTTTCCTACTATGTAACTTTAGAAGCTTGAACTAGATAGCCCCTTTCTATATCTACATCTATGGACCTGAGGTTCTAACTGGGTGACCTTGGATAAGTCCTCTAAGTCATTCTCTAGGTTCATAGTTTTTTTTCTTCTGCAAACTGAAGGTGAGAAGATGAAAAGGAGGACTGGAGGACTTCTGAAAACCTTTCCAGCTCTAAATCAATGATCCAGTGAGCCTATGATCCTAGTCCTGCTCAGGGAGGTCCTTCCCCTCCACTCAGCAGAGACCATGCATCATCAATCAGCCTGCTCCTAGGAACAGTTAGTCTGAAGCCAGGTTAGACTCTGCTGCCCTTCTCTCACACTCTGGTGCCTGCCAACTCTGGGAACCCTCCGCTTCCCAGCTGGGGGCTCCAAGCTGAGCCGTGCTACATCAGCAGTCCCTTCAGGTGGTAAATTCCAAACCTCTGACTCATAAATTTCACTTGACCATGAGCCCATTTTTGGCTTCCCTTCTTTAAAGTTTATTTAAAGAAACAACTACTCCATATGTGCTTTTTCTCACTTCTTGCCTCCTTCACCCCCAAACTCATTTCACCATGGAGTCTTAATTTGTAAAGTCAAGTACCAGACGGTTTTCTGGACAGTCACATTTTCTGAACAGACATCCAAGGAGAGATGGGAGAGGTGAGAGGAGGGCTCTGTTCCCTTTCAGTTAAATTTTAAAAAAATACATAGAGGTTCTCAATTATTCTAAGATTAGCTGGCTAGACAGGAAGTCAGAAGCAATGATTCACTTCTCAGTGGGTACAGAAATCAAAGATATAGGATACACTGGAATCCTTGTCTTAGCAACCTTTGCCCTCTTCTTGGGCACTGGGGATAGCTGGAAGTTCTTCCCTGAGAACGGGAATAGGGCAGGAATTGTGTAACGTCAGAGCTGGGAAACATCTGAGAACACAAAGTGCCTGAGACTGGAGATCCTAGAACGAGGGGTGTCAGCATAGAAGAACTTTAAAACAGAAAGTTAGAGACTGATGGGAATTTAGAGCACAAGATGTCGATGAGTGGGGAGAGCTAAGGGCATTAAATGGCAGAAATGGGCAGAATATGAAATTACTGAGCTGGAAGGAACCTTATGACATGTAACATTGGAGAATTAGAATTAGTGTGCCAGACCTGGAGTCAGGAAGATTCACTTCCCTGAGTTCAAATCTGGCCTCAGATAGTAGCTGTGTAGCCCTGGACAAATCACTTAACCCTGTTTGCCTCAGTTTCCATGTCTGCTAAATGAAAAAGCAAACCACTCTAGTATCTTTGCCAAGAAAACCCCAAATGGGTTTTCAGACATGGTTTAAATGACTGAACAACAAAATACTAAAGCTGAAAGGGGCTTAGGACAGAGAATATTAGGGTTGGGAGGGACCTAAGAACAAGGAATGGTAGAATATTGACTATTAGAAGACAAAGGATCCTTGGAATACAGAATGACAGAACTGGAGGGAGGGGGCCGGATTTAGCATTTTCAGGGAGCTTAGAATGACTATCCAGACCCATCCCGCCATTTTGAAGGCAAGGAAGCTAAGACCTAGAGGAGTTAGCTGGTTTGTCCAAGGTCACCTAAAAGCAGAAAGCAGAACCCAGGTCTCTTGGCTCCCAGACCAGGACTCTTTCCATCATGCTGCCTTGTAAGAGTAAATAAAAGCCAAACTGGGACTTATGATTCCTGCAGTGTGTAGGTTACACTTCCCAAAGGTCTGAGCAAGCTGATTAAGGTGATATTCCTGGAAGTTTATTCAAAATGTAAAAAGCACTTATGCTGTGATATACTGTGCAAGGCATTGGGAGAGGGTAAAGAGTCATAAACAAATGAGGCCTGGCTCTTTCTCTTAGGGAATTCATATTAAAACCTAACTGAGGTGAAGGAAGAGGGGAGGGAGACAATGAGAATCATGGAACCATGGGAAATTTTTAAAAATAAAATAAAATAAATTTTAAAAACTAGCAGAGAAGGCATCTAGGTAGCTTAGTGGATAGATTGCTAGGCATAGAGATGGGAGGTCCTGGGTTCAAATTTGACCTCAGACACCTCCTTGCTCCGTGACCCTGGGTAAGTCACTTAACCCACATTGCCTAGCCTTTACCACTCTTCTGCCTTGGAACCCACACACAGTATTGATTCTAAGATGTTGTTGTTGTTTTTTAAACCTAATAGAGAGGATAAACCATGTGCAAAGATAAGTGTAAGATTTATTTTACAATATGAATAATATGGAAATATGTTTTGGATGACTACCCATATAAGCTGTGTCAAATTACTTGCTCTCTCAGGGAAGAGGGAGAGAAGGGAGTAAGAAAGAGGATTCAAAGCTCAAATTTTAAAACACATTAAAAAATTTTACATATCATTTTTAAAATAATTTTTAGAATAAATATAACAGGGGTAGCAAGATATACGGTGAATAGAGAGCCATGCCTGGGGTAAGAAGGACCTGGGTTCAAATTTGACCTCAGATTTTTTTAGTTATGTGACCCTTGGCAATTTAATCCTGTCTAGCCCTTACCATTCTGTCTTAGAGTTATTACTAAAACAGAAAGCAAGAGTTTTAATCAAATAACTAAATATAACAGATTCAGAGATGATGAGATTTTAACATAAGTAGAATGAATGAATTTGGTTATCCAGTGAAAAAAATCAGAAACTTTCATGCAAGTGGAATTTGAAGACTGAAAAAAAAGTTGATAATTCCATGGAGACTGGAACAACCTCCAGGAAGTGATGCAGAGCGAAAGGAGCAGAACCAGGAAAACATTGTACAGAGAGACTGATACACTGTGGTATAATCGAACGTAATGGACTTCTCCATTAGGGGTGGTGTAATGTCCCTGAACAATCTGCAGGGATCTAGGAGAAAAAACACTATCCACAAGCAAAGGACAAACGGTGGGAGTAAAAACACCAAAGATAAGCAACTGCTTGACTACAGGGGTGGAAGGGACATGAATGAAAAAAAAAAGTTGACAATCAACAGCTTTGGGAAGGACCATAGAATAATGAGGGCAAAGAGTCAGGACAGCCCAAGGGGCAGTAGAGATTATTAGTTTAGTTTGGTCAAAGCATAACAAATATGAAGGATGGTAGTGGAAAGAGAAGTGGGCTCCCAATTGCAGAGGCCTTGAATGCCAAAGCCAACCCCAAAGATTATCACTTTTAGCCTATAGCCAATGGCATGTCTTCAAAGAGTTTTCAGCAGAACTTGAAAAACTACCCTAAAGTCAATGGGGGTGGGGGTAAGCTTGGGAAGGAAAAAGAAAAGGATTGCTGTTAAAAGGAGGTCTTCTTTACAATGCAGAGGAAAGGAAAGGTAAACGAAGAATTCGTACCACATTCACCACAGAGCAGCTCCAGGAGCTGGAGAAGACTTTCCAGTTCACTCACTACCCAGACATCCATATCCGCAATGAACTGGCAACTAAGATCAACCTCCCAGAAGCCAGAATACAGGTAAAGATCACATATCTGCTGCCATGCACAGATTTCTAAAGTGCTTGGACTTCAGCTTGGGCTACCTTGGAGGGCATTTGGACAATGTTTCAGGGCTTCAGGTTCCTCATCTCTAAAATGAGAGAAGTAAACAAGATGGTCTCTGAGGTTCTTTCCAGGTTTTGATGTATGATCCCTCTGAGCCAGATTTGAGCTCTGGCTCTGCCAAATTCTACCTGGGAACCTGGGGGAAATCACTTAACCTCTTTGGGCCTTGCTTTCTTCCTCGATAAAATGAGAGAGTTGAAGGAGATGGCCTCCAAGGTCCTTTCCCACTCTAGATCTTTGGGATAGCTTGCCCTTTGTAGTAAAAAGATTATTGGATTTAGAGTCAGAATTCCCAAGTTCCAAACCAGACACTGCTACTTACTGTCCTATCTACCTGACCTTCCTCTCTCTGGGCCTCAGTTTCCTCATATGGAAAATGAAGGGGTTTGGCTAAACTGACCTGAGGTCTCTTTTCAGCTAAAAATTCTACAATTTTTTTCTGAGCAATGAGGATTGGTTACAAAAGTAGCTAAACTCTGCTTCTTCTCTCTAATTCGACACCTTAGATATAATATGGAAATATTACCATATATACTGAATCCCTGGAAATGGTCTTAGAGACCATTTGGTGATTCAAGCCCCTCCTATAAAAAAAGAAGAAAAAAACCTGAAATCTGGAGAAAGATTATAAAAATGACATTAATCAGGGGTAGCTAGGTGACTCAGAGGAGTCAAGCCTAAATGGGAAGTGCTAGGTTCAAATCTGTGCTTAGACACTTCCTAATTCTGTGACCCTGGATAAGTCACTTAACCCCAATTACTTAGCCCTTACTGATCTTCTGCCTTGGAACCAATGGTATTGATTCTAAGAGGGAAGGGAGAGATTTTTTTTTAATGACCTTTATCTGGTATAGTTGGCAGTGTAGAGAATTATTTATTAATTAAGTAAGAATTCGTTAGGAAATAGTTTAGTAGTATTGATAAGATATATAAGAGAGAGTTTTAAATTGGGTTTCTTTAAATCCAAATAGAATCTCATAGATGGATTATGGGTTAAAGATAATTTTCTCAAGGTGCTTTGAGAGGCAGTTAATTCAACAGACTCACTCATTGGACCAACCCTTTTCTGAAAGGAGGTCCTAAGAGTTGCTCAGCGAGGTTGGAAAATCTCAGTATTTCACATCTAAAATTCATCTATCAGGCTGAACAAGTGAAGGAGATTGTTGGGTACAATACCACTGCAAGCCCAGCAGGATTGCTGTGTGAGTGGAGAAAGGCTGTGGAGATTCTAAGCTGTATTTTTCATCTAGACAGCAAGAAAGAGAAACCTAATTTATTTCTCTCGTGTATAAGTTTATAATTTAGGATAGGATAGTTAGATAAATATTTTAGGGGTTTAGATAAATCAGGAAGAGAGGTTAGCCTCAACTCTGTTTGAGAAAGAAGATAACCCTCATGAATCCGGTTTGGTTGGGTGTTTTTTAGTAAGATTTATTAGTTATATATTATAATATATTATATTTTCCTTTCCATCTGTTCCCTTTTACTATCCCTTCCTTTAGTTTTTTACCCATAATAAAATTCTATTTTTATATACTGGCCTGAGCCAGAATTCTTTGGACTACTCTGAGAAGCCATCTTTCTCAACAGTCAAACCAACAGCCTGTCCACACAAGACACTAATATTGGTAATACCATACAATACCAATAACCTGTAAGGGTGAGGAAATCCTGATAAGAGCAGTGAATTCAAACCTCATCTGACAGACGGGAAAACCAAGATGTCGAGCAGCAAAGGTTATTTGCCCAAGGTCACACAGGTGGTAAGCCTTGGAGGCAAGACTCAAACCCAAGTCATCTGACTCCAAAGCCCATGCTATTTCCGTAGCACCACTCAGCTTGCTCAAGGTCACATCACTCGGTCATAGCATACTGACTTGGGTTTGTTCTCTCTGTTGTCCACTCTCCATTCCTGGAAGATCAGTCCAGTGGCCAGGAGTCCTACTAAACTAAGCTGCTCTAATCTTGATCTAATTCTGAGCAATAGTGGCACATGAGTTTATCAGAAAAGCCAAAGGTCGAACTCGAGTTTCCTATCCAGTGTTGTCTCAGCCAACAATATAGATCATAATATTGAACTGGAAGAGGCCCCAGAGGTCAGCCAGTTTAGCCTCTTCATTTTCCAGAGGAGGAACTTAGACTCAATGAAGTACCTTGCCCAAAGTCCCACAGGCAGTTAGTGGCGGGACTTGAGCCCAGATTCTTTCACACTTCTTCATAAAATAAAACTATTGCAATTTTTCATAGCATCATAGAAATTCAGAGTTGGAAGGGAACTCATATGCCTGCTACTACATCCTATATCCAAAAAAAGATTCCTTCTACAATAGTCCCAATAAATGGCCATAAGACTTCTGCTTAAACACCACCAGTGATGGACAACCTACTCCCTCCTGAGGCAACCCGTTCCACTCTGGAATAGCTCTAATTTTAGAAATCTGTTCGTAAATCAAGTCTAAATATGTCTCTTTGGAACTTCCAACCACTAGTTCTAATTTTGCCCTCCAGAGTCATGCAGAATAAAGCTAATCCCTCTTCCAACATGGAAACCTTTCCAGCACTTGAAGAGAATTACCCCAAGTCTTTACTAGGATTTAAATTTTTTTTTCTTAAGTTTATCTGACTACTTCTTATATCTATGAATTTGAAGCTCTTCACCATCCTAACTACTCTTCTCTGGACTCTTCAACTTAGTCAATATCCTTTTTAAAATAGAGAAACCAGAATTGTACATAGTCATCTTTTTGACTGGATGAAAGACTGATACAGCCCTGAACTTTTCAGTATTATCCTAAGCACTGAGACAACACCAAGAAAGTATACTCATCACAGTCCATTCATCCATCTATCCATTCACACAACAGGCAATTATTAAGCACCTGCAGTATGCTGAGCACTCAGAAGGTATGTGGAAAGGAGGAACTAGGGGCCACCAGCTAGTAACTATTAGGGAACAGAGAGGAGTTTTGGTGAGTTGGTAGGTTGGTTGATTGGTTGTTTTGTGTGCTAGTAGAGGAAGAGCAGGAAACCACTCTTTATGGCTTTAGAAGTCAATATTTATCATAGGTTTTGATGAGGTAGGGTTTTTCCTCCTCATTTTTATTCTCTTTCCAGATATTTGTATCCAAGAAGATATTCTCTCCATTTTCTTTCTTACTCCCTCTCTTAGACCAGGTACCAAGATTGATTTGCATTCAGCACTTGAAGACATGCAAAACTTGTACAAATATATCTTGTATGAAAATGATTTGTAATTTGTAGTATTATTACCTGGGAGATATCTTCTGGTGTAAAATTGCCATCCTTTGGGCTCTGAGATTTGGTGGTGATTTTTTTCTTAAGTTTTGATTCTGTTCTGTTTTCTCCAAATAACCTAATATTTGAAGTTCCTTTAAAAAAAATTAGCTTCAGACATATAAGCTCAATCTTGCCAATCATCCCCACCAAAAGCAAAGGAGACAATCTCATATCTGAGATATTTTGACTCTATCTTGGAAATATAATGGCCTTAGGGCAAAAAGCTGGAGGAGCCCTTTCAGAGGTAGAAGGGGTGGGGTAGTACAGAGAGAGGGGGGGGGGGAAAGAAAAAAAGAAAAGACTGGACCATTAATGTAGCTGCAGCATCTCAAAATCAAGAGCCAGATGAGGCCTTGGGCTAGCAAATAATTTTATGAAGGGTATGAATAAAGGCATCAATGTCATGCTTTTCAAATTTGCAAATAACATAAAGATGGGAGGGATCACAAACAGAGACAAGATCCAGAGGGATTTTGACAGACTAGAACACTGAGCTAAATCTATTAAGTTGAAAAATAATCAGATAAATGTAAAGTCCTACATTTTAGTTCAAGAAATCAACTTCACAAGGACAAAAGGGAGGCATGGTTAGATAGAAGTTTGTCTCAAAAAGATCTGAGTCTTAGAGGACCTCAAGCTTAATATGATTCAACTCTATGATATGGCAAGAAAAATGCTAAGTAGATCTTGGGCTGCATGAAAAGAGGCAGGGCTTATAGAAATAAGATGATAGACAAACCATATTCTGCCCTTCTCAGATCTCATCTAGTGTGTTGTTTTTAGTTTAGGAAAGAGGTTGATAAGCTAGACAGTGTCCAAAGGAAGGTGACTAGAAGGTGACTAGGTGACTAGGATGGGGATGGAAAGTCTGTGGTTTATGCCATATGAAGATCAGTTGAGGGAACTAGGAATATTAAGCCTGTAGAAGAAAAAAAATAATATATATATATACATATATAAATTATATACACATATATTAAGTTTATATATATATATATATATATATATATATATATATACACACACACAAACACACACACACATAGGCAAAAGGCCTCAGAAAAATTTTCCCATGGGAGACATAGTGAAAGAGAGGCTTTACCTGACCTATTTGGTCCCAAAACAATAAATAAAAATTGAAAAAGGGCAAGTTTAAGATTGGTGTCAAGAAAAACTTCCTGCAATTAGAGTTATCCTAAAGTTGATAAGCTGGAAGGAATCATATAATCATAGATTTAAAACTAGAAGCAACACAACAAGTCATCTAGTCAGACAACTAGTAAATGTCAGAGGTGATATTCACATTCAATACTCTATCCACTATATCATATTGTCTCATAAGTGGCCACTGAGGCTCTGTGAAGATTTTAAATCAGAATGACTAGATGTCTCAACTTTCTCATTTTCTAGTTGGGTGACATTCAGTCAGACACTTTGTCCCTTTCAGGCTCTGTTTCCTCAAATATAATGTAGGAAAACAATAATTAGACCACCATTCAAAGGGTAGTTTGAGGATCCAGTGAGATAATGTGTGTAAAGTGCTCTGAAGCCAGAAGATAATGTCTAAATACCAGTTCCAAAAATAATGATAAAGGTGTTTTTCTGTTCCCTTTCTCTTATTTTTGACTTTCCTATCCTCCTTCCCCCTAGATATGGTTCCAGAACCAACGAGCCAAATGGAGGAAGCACGAAAAATTGAGCAGTTTCAGAAGCCTGCAGACTTTAACAGACATGGACATTATCCCAGCACCAAAGTCAGACATGACTGTAAGTGGCAGATGGAACCTGCAAGGAATGAAAGAAAAGAGGAAGAGGGACTCTGAGATGAGAGGGCTGACATACCTGGGAGCATCCCACCCCCAGGATGAAGATGAGTGAGGCTTTCATGCTGACCACATCAAAGTGTATTATCAGGAGTCTGGACTTCTGGGTTTAGCTTTAGTGCTAAGAGCAGATTACTTTAGGCAAATAAATTACTTTCCTTCTCATATCTAAAACAAGGCTTTGGGAAAGTTGACCAGGTTGGAGGAAATCAATCAACCAAGACTTTCCTGATTCCCCCATTGTTAGTGGCCACTCCCACCCAACTATCACTGTTTATTCTGGGTTTTTTTAATTTATCTATCTAATCAGTGTTCTTATTTAGCTATATTATACTACTCCCCTTATAGAAAGGAAGTACATTGAGGTCAAAGACTATCTCATTTTTCTTTTTGCATTGCCAGCACCTAGCACAGTGCTTGAACATATAGTAAATACTCAATAATGTGTTGATTGACTAGATAAACTCTTCCACCTCTAAAACTCTGTGGCCTGACATTCTATATCAAAGGCCTTTCCCAGCTCTTATTCTTTGTCCTAAAGTCCTTCTCAGTTCTAATGTTCTCTGTTCTAATGTCCCTCCCAGCTCTGACAGTCTACATTCTACTTCCTTGGTGTCTCTCTTCTTAGACCCTTGTCAGTGCTGATATTCCATGTTCCAAGGTCCCTGGGTTCTAGCGGTGGCCCCAAAACTAAACAATAATGTGATTTTAGTCCACTGAACTACTGTTCAGTGTCTGTTTCCATCATCCATCAGCTGGAGAAGGGGAGTAATAACTAGAGATTCATAGACTGTTAGAGCTCAGCTGATCTTAGAGTTCCTTTTTTTCATTCTTTCCTTTTAAAATAGGAAAATCAAGGCCCAGAGCCACTAAGAAATTTCACACAGCTGTGAGTGGCCAAGCTGAGAAACAACCCCAAGAATCCTGAAGCCCAGTCCCGTGGTCTTTGCCTGACATTGTGCTGTCTCCCTACCCCAGGGAGTGTTAGGAGGATCAAATGAGAAGAGCCATATTAAAGTGCTTTGAAAAGTTACAGAAGCTCTATGCACATAAAAGATGAGCATTAATACTGTCCCCTTTATCCCACATCAAAGCCATCGCCTGGGTTTTGATCCAAAGGGCATTCTTCTAAATAGAAAGAGTATAGCTTCTTTCTGGCCCCCTGTTCCTCAGCACCTTTCTATTGGTGGCAGCTGAAATCCAGTAATCAGCTAATGTCCATTAACGACCCATAAATGAATGGGCTGAGCCCACGATGACACTGTAGACCTTGACCCAATGGCTTCTTAATATAATTTGTTCTCATTAGGGACTCAACCCAGCAGAAGGGTGGTCTTTTAGAAGACTCCTCACAATTAACTTGAGAGACAGAAAGAAAATTGAAGTCTCTAGACTCAACTAATTCTCTTTCGATGTGCTAACTCTCCAATTAAAACAATAGATAGTAGGAAAGTGGGAAGATAAATGGGTCTGGGGTCCTTGAAGCTTGGTTGTACCACTTACTACCTGTTTAAACTTGGGGATATCACTGAACTTCTCTGAACCTCAGTTTCCTCATCTGTAAAAATGAAAGGGCGAACTCCATGGCCTCCAATATCCTTTCCAACTCTAGACTCATGATCCTAAGATCCTGACAAAAAAAGCAAAAGCTCCTTCCCTTTGACACACACTTTTGTTATGCTCAGTCTCTAAGAAAGAGAAGTCTTCAGTTAAATAAGCACATTGTTAGGTTCAGTTCAGTTCATTTTAATTCAAGAAATATTTTTTCAGTGTTTTCTAGGAAGAGGAGGGAGAGTAGATATTCATGGTACACTCACATTAAGGACTTAGGACAAGGGGACAGCCAAGGAGGGAAGAACAGAAGAGACATGTCTGGGAAGTTGAGGACAGTGCTCATAGGGAGTAAGCTAAAGAATCAAAAGTTATAGAGAGGACCTAGAGAATGTAGATGCCCCCCCCCAAGAAATGACCATTGAGTTTTGTTTTGTTGGGGTCGTGTATTGGTTCCAGGCAGAAGAACAGTAAGGGCTAGGCAATAGGAATCAAGTGACTTGCCCAGGGTCATACAGCTAGGAAGTGTCTGATACCAGATTTGAACCCAGGACTTCCTATCACTAGACCTGGCTCTCAATCCCCTGAGCTACCTGGCTATCCCCTGGCCATTGAATTTAAAGATTGTTAAGGCAAAAGCCTATTTATAGAGGAGTGATGAATTCATGGACAGTAAGAAGAGGAATACATTCAATGTAGATTAATACTAAAATACAGTCTACATTGAGTGTATTCCCTTTCTTACTGTCTTTACTTACTCTTACTAATACTAATACAACTAATACAACTGAGCATTCTCTTGCATATAATTAATCCTTATGTACCCTAGAGAAGACAGCAGCCTTCAGTTAAATTAACACACAATTTTATTGCAAACAAAAACTATCAAGAGTCAGTCTAATTTACTGTTGCTACTGATGCTACTGCTGCTACTGCTGCTACTGCTACTGTTGCTATCCTACTACTACCACCACCACCACTACCACCATCACCATCACCATCACCATCACCATCACCCCCACCACCACTACTACTACTACTAATAATAATAATAATAAGCATTTCTATAGAACCTATTATGTGTTGGGCTGTGCTAGGTACTTTACAAATATTCCATTGAACCCCACAACACTGAGAGGGAAGTGCTATTAGAATCCATTTTACAGGTAATGAAAGAGGTAAATAGAGGTTTAATGACATGACCTGGGTCACATAGCCAGCAAATGTCTGGATCTGTATTTAAATTCAGGCCTTCCTGATTCTAAACCAAATGCTCTATCCACTAGCCAATAATGATATTAGACTTGAAAACAGGAGATCTGGTATTGGAATTTCAGCTCTAACTCTTATGTAATTGAATATGAATGAGTCACCATTCAGTCTCTGGTGATGGAGAGCCTATGTCTTGGGGCAAGCAATTCCACTTTGGGGCCATTCAAATGGGAAGGATTTTTCCTGGCATTCTAGACTTAATTTACTTCTTTGCAACATCCTCCCAGACTTCTAGATTCAGACCTCTGGACCCATGTAGTATAAATAGGGAGGAATTAATAAGTCCTGGGAAAGCCAAGTCTTTGAAACAACCATTTATTAGTAGTACTTATCAGTCAGTAGAGTAAGAGAAAAACAAATTCTTTGGGATAGCTTGAGGTCAAGTATATGTTCAAGAAAACTCCATTTACTAATTTTCTCTTTTTTCTTCTTGAAACAGGGATCCAGTCTGATACCCAGGGCACTAACCACTCTAGTATACCCAACTGGATATCATTTTCCCATCCAAGGACATCTGGTCTCCACCTGGTTTCCTCCCTACTTCATGCCACACCCATGGAACATGCTTTCTTTCCCCAGCCCTCATTTGCATCTGGACAATGTCCCTATGTATGGTATCCCTTCCCCACAACATCCTGAATGGAGCAGTATCTGTGCTGGTTTTACATAGGAAAAGAAAAACCCTTCTCTAGGCTAACATCTCCAGCAACTATGACATGCAAGTTGTGTGTCTATTTAGATGGGGCCCTAAGAGGAAGACCTCTGGGTTCATCTAATATGAGTCTGACAGCTTTGAAAACCACTGGCCTCCTCCCCAAAACCACTGCATGAAAGCCTAGGAAAATGGCTTGGGACATCTCTTTAAAGAGTTACAGGTGGACTCTTGGAAAAAAAAATGAGTCTCGGAATAATAGCCCCAATATCTTTGGTGTTGTGGACAGAGAGCCAGCCTGGGAGACAGGAAAAGCTAGGTTCAAGACCAAGCTCTTATACAGTACTGGCTGTGTGACCCTGAGTGAGTCAGTTAATTTCTCAATATGCCAGGCAACTCTCAAAGGTACTAAATTTCAGAGAAGGTGCTCATCTATATTGTCAAAGGGATTTCTTGACTGGGCAGTCCCCACACCAATAAAATCCCAAGTCCTATTTTTCAAACATCAATGTTTCCTCCACTGTCCTAGACACAAAAACCAATTTATTCTAACTTATGACCTTTGGGATAAAGCAAAAGATCCAAAATGAGAAAACACAAGGAAAGGTCAATCCTAAAAGAGAAGTTAGTCCTTCCAACTCACCTTCCTTTATCACTCAGAAGGCCCAGGTTTATCCCAGGTGTTCTTGGTACACTTCACTAGACCACAACAAGGGTACCCTGAGGGACAGCTCACTTTCCTTTCCACAAAGTATGACTTAATGTTTCATTCCATCTAGAAAGGTGGTCTCTAACCAGAATAAAAGGAGTGGACATCGGTTAATTTGAGGATTGAGTCTTCCCAACGGAATGTTCCACTGACCTAATGGTGATCTTATACTAGAAGCATTCTTGTTATTTGAATAGAAAAACATCTAAGGCTGCCATATTGAGACTTCTAATTAATCAGCAAAGTAGTGCTTCCAAATGTGGAATATTTTCAGGTGAGGTACAACTCCAGAAAGGAAATTAATCTCACCCATCCTCTTCATCATCTCATTTGGCTCATGTTTACAAAACTCACAGTTAATGTATTCCCTTCAAACTGGAAATTATGGGTCACAGCTCATCCCCGGGCAAAAGGATGCCCCAGGGGCTGGCTCCCACATCCATATAGGCGATTGGAAAAAGATGAAAGCTGTGGTCTAAGTGGATGTCCTACTTCTTCAGGAATCAAGTGAATTGACTCCCTAGCCCAGTTCTTCCACAGATGAGCAGAAAAGAATGGGGTAGTAACAAGGAATGAAGAGATCCTAAATGGAGCTGGGGCCCTACAAATAAATCTCTAGTCACATTGGGCAATTCATTTCTTTTCTCCAGTTCCAGTTTCCTCATCTGCAACATGGGGTAGTGGTGTGTGCTCTTGGGGATGCTGTGAGGGCAGAATGAGAAGTCAAATATAAAAAGGCTTTGCAAACCATAAAGTACTTTGCAAGCATGAGACACTTTGATTATACCAAACCACTTTGACTCCCCTCCCTGATAATGGAAGAATAGATAGCTTTATCTATCCAAAGAGCTCTCTCAGCACAACCATGGAGACTAGGTTTGAGGGAATAGTTGGCAGTACAGGAGACCAGATTTCTAATCTGGGCTCTCTCTCTATCTCTGTACAACCCTAGTCAAGGTATCAAATATCTCTGGACCTCGGTTAGAGACAAAAATTCTTGCTCTATGCTGCCTACCTCATAGGAATTTTGCAAGACTCAGATGATTGGATGAATGGTTTGATGGATGAATGAATTAAAGTTCTCTAAAAATGATCTTATTACTATTATTATTCTGATTTGAAGTGCTTATTGTTGTCAGGTTATAGTGGTCATGATTGTTATTATTGTTGTCAATCCCCACACCACAAAAATTTCAGAAAAGATGAAGACATTGGAACAAGAGAGGAGGAAAGAAGTCATCTGACCAAAAACTTAAGCATGGTCAGAACCAAGAACATGTTCTGGGCCCTACTAATATTGGCTAGCATTATAACCACATTCAACAACCTTTCCCACAAAGAGCTAAATCCCCTTCTAACTGAAATACCTTTGATCTCAGATAGAACCAGAGTCAGGTCCTAGTCAGACCATATCTAGAGTACTGTGATCCATTTAGGGTGCCATGCTTTAATAAAGGCAATGTCAAGTTCAGGTACATTTAGAGAAGGCCAAGAAAGCTGTGGAAAAGATTGTAGATTAAGCAAAACTGGAATCAATTTGATGTGGGAGGAAACACACCCCAAATTTGTAGCAGGATCTCAACCCAAAAATGGAAGACTCAAACTCCATTTAATCCAGAAGTAAGAAAAAAAAATTTTATTTGAAGAAGAAGTAAGTTTTAGTGGTATGATAGCCTAATAGCTGGTGGAATAGAATGGGAGCTAATCAGGTAGCCTTAGAACTCATGGACAAGCCTCTTTGGAACTGATGATATGGAGTAGCATCTCCTCTGTAGAGTAGCAGCTTCTACTGTAGAGTGGCCACTTCCACACCCTATAGATTAGGGTTGGCATATTTATTGAGGTCTGGTGGCTTAGCATCTCCCTTTCCAAACTCAAATGGAGGTATGTTTTGGGATTTGTTGCCATAGGGAATAAGGAGCATGCACAGATTGGGGGATTCTTCTGGAATGCCAGAGTCCCCAATGCACAGGTTCCATGTTCCTCCATTTTCCACCTTGTCATCATTTGTCAATGTGGGAGAGGTTTCACTGCCCCTCTAGAATGAGAACGGGGGAGGGGGGGTGCAATACTTTGTAGGACCACTATAGGTAATTATTTCTAAGAACAATAGAGGTAATTAATAAAACACAGTAGATACAGAGCTGATACCCAGTATAGAATGTTATAGATCCAGTACACAGAGTGGGTAATTGAACAATCTACAACTCATATTTGACTAATACTGTTGATATTTAACTAGTGCTAACTAGTCAGAAATGCAAGATTTCAGAGTATGAGGGTCCCATTCCTGTAACTGCCCCCTCTCTGCCCACTGTCATCCCCACATCAAATTGAGGGACCTGAAGCTAAGGAATCCAAAAGTGAGACTCAGTGGGCATAAGATCACAAAATCACAGATTTAGAATTGGAATGGACCTCAGAGGCCATCTTGTCTGACCCCATTATTTAATAGAGGAAGAAACTAAGACCGATAGGGATGAAGCATCCTGCCTATGGTGATGATAAACATTTTAAAGTATCCAAAGAATTGTCATATATAAGATGGATTTGATCTGTCCCACTTGACTCCACAGCACAGAGCTAGAAGTGACATATAAACAGTGAAAAGAGGCTAATTTTATGGTGCAGATAGGTAGCACAGTGAATAGAGTGCTATGCCTGGAGTCAAGAGGACCTAGATTCAAATCTAGCCTCAGATATTTTCTAGCTGAGTGATTCTGGGCAAGTCATTTAACCCTAACTGCTTAGCCCTTGTCACTTGTCTTTCTTAGAATTAATACAAAGACAGAAGGTGAGAGGAGAAGAAGAAAGAATGGAAAGGAAAAAGGAAGAAGGAAGGAGAAAGTAGAAGAAGGGGAAGGGGAAAGGGAAGGAGAAGGAGAGAAGGAGAGAAGGAGAGAAGGAGGGAAGGAGGGAAGGAGGGAAGGAGGGAAGGAGGGAAGGAAGAAAGGAAGGAAGGAAGGAAGGAAGGAAGGAAGGAAGGAAGGAAGGAAGGAAGGAAGGAAGGAAGGAAGGAAGGAAGGAAGGAAGGAAGGAAGGAAGGAAGGAAGGAAGGAAGGAAGGAAGGAAGGAGACACCAATGTGGGCTTTATATAAGGCAACATTTCTCAACAGAGATGTTGACCCCATGGCTAGAGGTCTTCAAGTTCAGGCTGAATGACGGCATATCAACATCCAGGTTAGATAAGATGTCCTCTGAGGTTCATTCCAACTACAAGATGCCAAGATTCTTAATGACAAGAGCTGTCCAAAACTGGAACAGATTGATTCATTCTCATCATCACTGGAGCTATTGAAACAAAAGCTAAATGACTTTCCTTAGAGGTGAAGTAAAAAGGTAAAATACATTGAACAAAGGTTTGAACTAGATAATCTCTAAAGCCTCTCCCAACTATGAGTCAGTTTGAGGCTGGGTTTCTCAGGAGAAGATTCTTTAATAACCAAGATATTGCTATTCACTAACATTTCTATGTCTCTCTAAAGTCACCACATCCAACCTTTGAACCTCACAATAATCCTATTAGTGGGGTACTATGAATCTTATTGTCCCTATTTTACAGTTGAGAAAACTGTGGCTTTCCAAAAGAAACAGTGACTTGCCTATGGTCATACACTTAATGAGTAGAAGAGTGGGAATAGAATCCAAGGTCTTCCAACCCCTAGTCAAGCTCTGTATCCATTACACCATGTGGTCTTCCCACTAAGTAAGGTGGCCCATTCGATCACTGAGATATCCAAGCCCAGGTGAAAAGGCTGGAGGTGAGGACGGATCAGTGAAGGTAGGAGTCCAGCAGTTTCATTGCCTGCCCAACTATAAGTATCATGAAGCAGTGGAAAGAGAGCTGAATTAATAATCAGGGAATCTGTGTTCAAATCTTAGTTCTGCCACTTAACCAGCTTTGTGATCTTATAGAAATTAATTCCTCCCTCTGACCTCAGTTTCCTCATATGTTAAATAAAGGCAGTGTCGAATAGTACTTAGAGAGTTGGAGTTTGGAAGACCTGGACTCCAATGTGGCTTCAGATGCTTACTAACTGTGCATCCTGGGAAATCATTTATTCTCTCTGAGGCTTGATTACTTTAGATGTAAAATAAGGAGTGAGAGTGAATTTGGCTTCTAAGATAACTTATAGCTCTAAGTCTGTGATCCTGTGATTATATGATTAAATGTTCTCAAAGCTCTTTTCCATCCCTAATAGTCTATAAACAGAAAGATCTGAGTTCAAATCCTACTTTGGTTTGTGTGGCCCTGGTCAAGTAATTGATATTCTCAACCTCAGTTTCCTCATCTGTAAATGGGGACAATAGCACCACTGAACAGCATTATTGTGAGGATCAACTATATACATATATACAAGGCACTTTGCAAATCCTAAAGCACTGTATAAATGATAGCTATTGTTGTTATTATTATTATGAATGGCCCTAGATAACCAAGGCTTTGTCTTCTGACAAACATCACTGAACATTTCAAATTGTCTCCTGAAGGTCTCAGTTAAAATATACATGTTACCTAGGAAACATTATTATAATAATAACTCTCAATTCTATAGTACCTTGGATTTTATAAATCACCCTCCTCATGACAAACCTGGGAAGTGAATAATGGAGTCAATCAATGAACATTTATTAAGTATCTGCCATTTGCCAGGCACTTTGCCAAGTGCTAGGGATACAAAGTCCAAAAGAAAACAATCCCTATCCTCAAGAGGGTAGTATTCCGGCAGGGACACATGTATACAAAATGTGTGTAAAAGAGATACATAGTCATAGAGGGAGGCAGGAGGGATTAGCAGCTAGGAGGATAATTGTCATAATTTTATAGATGAGAAAACCAATGCTCAATGAGTTAAAGTAGCCCCAAAGCTACTAAGTATCAGAGCCAGTTTCTAACTAGAAGAGCTCTTTCCCCAGGGTCCCTCACAACTAGGGATGTTCCCATCTCCCATTAGTACATCCACAAACATCAGTACAAGTCATCAGACTGATGTACAAATAACTCATTTGATCCTTTATGGTTGCTGAGGACCTGGTTAACTCTCAGATTCTGGGACACTGCGATGCTGTGATCAAGTTGATCTGAAACCTCTCTGAGCTTAGTAAGGATGGCACATAGTAGGGCACTAACACAAGTATCCCTTTCACATCTTGTGGGGAGAAAGGGGAAGTGCCCCCGTGATCTGGAAAAACCATGTAAAATTGTTTGGCCCTCCCTTCATATCGGAGAAGAAACCAGGATTTTTCTTTTTATTTTATGCCATGGTTACACTCTAGATGTAATTATGCACTTCATATGTGTCTATTACGAGTTGTGAAATTCTTTAAGCTATCTCAGCATTTCTAGCCTTTCTGGTTTTTGTGTTCTTTTCACAAATTCTAACTTTTTACTTATTTCAGCATTTTTAAATTATGTATATTTTATAGTATTAAAAGATAAAATATGTTAATATTATTACAATACTCTACATATATTTTATGCATTTCTGATTTTCTGAACTTCTTCTATGTCATCTGCTGGCCTTAAACTTCTAAAAAATTCCCATTTAATTTCTTACTGTGACCCACAATATATCAAAGTAGTGATGGGGAAAGTCACAAAGTGGAAGAGATATCTCCATATGCTTATTTTCTCTTCTTTCCCTCCCCATACCTGACAATATTCCACTGCAACAGCTCTAAAAAGTGATCAATTATCCAGCCTCCTGCAATCATGTGGCAATGAATTTTTGAGCCACAATGAGATGTTGGTCTCTGACTAGTTTCTTCCAAACTGCTTTCCAGTTTTCCCAGTGATTTTTGCCAAATGTTGAGTTCGTCCCTCAAAAGCTTGGATTTTTGAGTTTATGAAACATTAGGTTACCATGGCGATTAAACAGTCTATTGTGTAGCTAATCTATTCCAATGATCACCACTCTCTTTCTTAGCCAGTACTGTATTGTTTTAATGATTACCACTTTGTAAAAGAACTTGAAATGTTGAACTGCTAGGCTGCCTTACTTCACATTTTTAATCCCCTTAATATTCTTAACATTTTGTTCTTCCAAATGATTGTTATTATTTTTTCTAGCTCTAGAAAATATTTTTTTGGTAGTTTGATTGGTATGGTCTGAATGAGTTCTTAGGTAAAATTGTCATTTTATTATATCAGCTTGGTCTACCCTTGAGCAATTAACATTTCTCCAGTTATTTAGATCTGTCCTTATATGAGTGAAAAGTGTTTTGCAATTGTGTTCATATAAACCCTGGGTTTGTCTTGGAGAGAAGACTCCGGAATATTTTCTGTTGTCTGCAGTTATTTTAAATGGAACTTCTCCTTCTATCATTTCCTGCTGGATTTTTTGATAGTATACAGAAAAAATAATGATTTATGTGTGTTTGTTTTATATCCTGCAACTTTGCTGAAGTTATTCATTACTTTGACTAGGTTTTTTTTATTTGATTCTCTAGGGTTCTCTAAGTATATTATAATTTCATTTGCAGAGTAATATTTTGTTTTTTATTACCTATTTTTATTCCTTCAATTTCTTTTCTTGTCTTATTGCTTAAAGCTAGCATTTCAAATACAATATTGAATAATAGTGGTGATACTAGCCATCCTCGCATCACCCCTGATCTTAATGCAAAGGCTTCCAGATTATTTCTGTTACAGAAAATGTATGCTCTTGGCTTTAGATGAATGCTACATGTCTTTTTTAAAAAAATTCTATTAATTAATGCTTTCTACTGTTTTTAATAAGAGTGGGTGTTGTATTTTGTCAAAGGCTTTCACTATATCTCCTAAGATAATAACATGATTTTGTTGTTATCGATTTAGTCATTTATTCTGATAGTTTTCCTAATACCAAACTAGCCCTGCATTCCTATTATAAACCCAAATCAGTCTAATGTATGGTTTTTGATCATGTATTGTGTTATGGTTATATGTTATATGTATGATTGTGGTATATTGCTGCAATCTCCTTGCTAGCATTTTATTTTAAAAATTCTGCATTAATATTCATTAAGGAAATTGGCACATAATTTGCTTTTTCCATTTTTGCTCTCTTGAGTTAGGTATCAAAACTATAGTTGTATCATAGAAGGAATTTTGGAGGACTCATCCCTATTTTTCCAAATGGTTTCTATAGTATTGGGATTCATTGTCTTTTAAATGTTTAGTAGAATTTCCTTGGGAATCTACCTGGTCCTGCCTGGGGAGTTTTTCTTGGAGAGCTCATCAATGGTATGTTCAATTTCTTTTTTGAAGATTGAATTATTTAAGGATTCTATTTCCTCTTCTGGTAATTCCATTAATCGGGGAAGTTTATACTTTTATAAACATCCACATATGTCACTTTGATTGTCAGTTTTACTGACATTCATTTAACTCACCACAGACTTCAGTTTCTTTATCAGTAAAAGTGATGGGTGGAACTATATGGACATTGAGGTCACGTGCATCTCTAAATCCATTATTGAATAACACCATTTTCCTCATCTCTAAAATGATACTAGACTAGTTGATCTTTGTAGCTCCTTCTAGCTCTATCTATGATTCTTTAATTAAGATAAATACAAAATTACAGTCTGTCTGAAGCTGGAAAAACATTGTAGAAGGTGAAAAACAAATGATAAATGTCCACCAGAAAGACATACTGTCAAAACTACCCCCTTGAAGGACCTATGGGAGAAATTATGAAAGTTTGGAAGGGGAGAAGCAGGAAGACAGCATTGCAACATCTAAGAAAGTGAATAAATAAGCTCTCTATAACTACAACTAAAATCCAGGAAAGAAAGAAAAATTTTGCACTTAGTAGACCTGGATGACTGCTTAAAGAAATGGTCTGGCAAGAAAAAAAAGACCCATATTTCTTCAAAGAAATATGATTAACTTTTTTTAATTACCCAAAGGGTCTATGAAAGAATAGCCAAATGGAACGACTGACAGAATAGAATTTGGAGATGATGGCCAAAAAGTATCTTAGTCATGTCTGTTAGCACCATCTTATTATCTACCCATAGCACTGTACAGGTTGGGAAAGTACTTTCCTTTTTTTATTTTTCCCAAAATAATTTTTTAATTTGTTTTTTTTTTAATTTGGAGTTTCAAATTCTCTCCCTTACTACCTTTCATTCAAAAGGCAAGTAATTTGATATAGGTTATATACCCATATTGCAGTCATGCAAAACATGACTAATATTTCCATATTAGTCATGTTGTAAAAGAAAACATATACCTCCCCCCAAAAAATAAAAAGAATTTTTTAAGTATGCTTCAGTCTTTATTCAGCTTCCATCAGTTTTTTCTTCCTTAGGTGGTGGACAGCATTTTTTATCATGAGTCCTTTGGAACTGTCTTAGTTCACTATAATGCTGTAAATAGCAAAGTGATTCATAGCTGATCATCATTCAATATTGTTACTACATAAAATGTTCTTATTCTGATTACTTCACTTTGCATCAGTTCATGTAGGTCTTCCCAGGTTTTTCTAAAATCTTCTTGCTCATCTTTTCTCATAGCATAGTATAGTATTCCATCACCAATGTGTACCACAATTTGTTCAGCCACTCACCTATTGATGGCCATCCCCTCAATTTTCAATTGTTTGCCACCACAAAAAGAGCTGCTATAAAAAATTTTTGTACATAGAGATCTGGAAAACTGTTCAGAAAATAGCCCTGTGAAATAGATAGGGTTACTATCTATTTACTATCTCACTTTAGAGGAAGAAACATGCTTCAAGCCATCAAGAAGTGTTTAGAAAGGATCTACTGTGGACTAAGCGAAGCACTGAATTAAACACTGGAAAGAAAGGCCAGTTCAAGAACTGGCAGCAGCAACACATTCACTGACCACTTATGACTAGGCAATAAGCATTTATTAAACCTATTATGTGCCAGGCACAGTGATAAATAATATGGTTATAAGAAAGGCAAAAGATAATTATTGTTCTCAGGGAGCTCACAGTTCGGTGAAGGAGAAAACATGCTAGCTATATGCAAATAAGATATAGAAATATAATACATAAGATAAGGAACATATAAGAATATATAAAATAAGAAGTATAATATAGTATATATAAGATATAAGATAAAGAATATAAGATATAAGGAAAAATTGGAAATGGTCAACAAAGCAGAAGTACTAGCATTACGTTAGAAAAACTTCCTAGAGGCATAGTGAATAGAGAGCCAGCCTGGACACCAGAGAGCCTGAGTTCAAATCTGGCCTCAGATACGTTCTAACTGTGTGACTCTAGGCAAGTCACTTCTTATAGAAGGTAGACTTAGAAGCAGTTGGGTAGCTCAGTGGATTGAGAGCCAGCCTGGAGACAGTAGGTCCCAGGTTCAAATGTGACCTCAGATACTTCCCAGCTGGGTGACCCTGGGCAAATCATTTAATCCTCATTGCCTAGCCCTCATCACTCTTCTGCCTTGGAACCAATATTTGTATCTATAAAGAATTTCTAAAAATTTTAAGACATGCTAAAATTCTGTGATTTGAGAGTTGTGTATCAAGGAAATGGGTTGAAAATATAAAGTTCAGTCAACTTAACTAGGTGGTACAACCGAAGGAAGGCTGATATTATCCATCAGGGAGAGGATCAGGAAGGCAGCAGCTGCACCAGCTAATAATGAAGCCCAGCTCCTCCCAAACACATCTGTCTGACTACCCATTGGATCTCATTGTCTCTAGAGATATGGAACTTGATAGTGGGTCATGTTAGTCAGTGAAAGAAGCCTAGCTAGTAATCTTCATTTGGACAGTTAACATCAAAAGAAAAGTGTAATCTATGGCCAGTAAAGGGGGGGGGGGGTCACACCCATCTACACTGGGGAACTGGAGAGAGGGAGAGAAAGAGTTGAGAGAATGAGAGGGGAAAGAGGTTGATTTTCCCCTTTCTTCCCCTTGAGAAAGGTAACCCAGTTTTGTCTCCTTGAGGGACTGAGTATGTCTCCTCAGAGAGTAGAGTGGGTCTGGAAAGTGTAGGTTTACTTGGAGTCAAGAGCTTCAATGAAATGACTCACTGCCTCCCTTCTGGGTCTCAACTATTGTGGAGAGGCGGGATAGACTTTTCTGCCTCTGGATCCTTCCATTACCTTCCAGAATTGCCACTTCTTCCCCTTAAGACCTGAGGTTACTCCTCAGGCCAGGGGAAAAGATTGCTCTTTGGATCTAGTTGCTGAATCTCTAGGGTTTGAGCTAATCCTCCTCTTTGGGAAGAGGTGTAGTTCTCCCCAAAACTTCAGTCCCCTTCCTCAATGTCAGAAACAAGGCAGACCTGATCTAAGTAATAACACTTTATTAGGGATTATTCAGGGAAAGGAGAGATGAAGGTATTGGGTGAGGAAAGTGGGTAGCAGGAATCCCTGTTGACTGGCAGACTGACCCCCCCCAAAATCTTGGGAGTCCAGGCTATCATCCTCAACACCTCTTCTAGTCAGCTGCTGGGTTGTCCCTGCTCCTGATCTAATCTCATTAGAAAATGAAGTTCAGGACAAGTTGGGGAGAGAGAGATGGAGAATGATCTTTGGAGAGGATTTACTCAGTAGATGACTTCTTTCAAAGCCCAGTCTACAATATTTGAGCTGAGTAAGAGATTTCAGAGGTTCACTAGGAAACAGTTGATGTCCAGAGGGACCTCCAGCCTCAGAGATCTTCTTCTCAAGCTCTCAGCTGGAGGAGTGAGTGAGCTGGCAGTTTCTGAGTCTCACAGCTTCTGTTCTCTCACTGGAATCTTGGGATTTTTCCTTTCTGCCCATCCCCTGTGTGAGCTGTTCCTTGCACCACTGGATCTGATTTCTCTCTTTTGCAAATTCCTCTCTTACAAAAGTTATTTGTAAACTTTATATTTATTTGAATTCTTATTATATTTACTGGTCTATGTTACTCTAGCAATCAATCAACAGGCATGTAAGTGCCTGCTATATGTCAAACACTGAGGATACAGAGAAAAAAGAGAGACAATCCTTGCCCTTAAGGAGCTCACATTCCAATAGGAGATAGACAATACATAAGAGATAGAGAGAAAGTAAAAAGAGAGCACTGCTGGGTTTGTACACCAAAGATATAAGGAAGACATGTACAAAAATATTCATAGCTGCGCTCTTTGTGGTGGCAAAAAAAAATGGAAAATGAGGGGATGCCCTTCAATTGGGGAATTACTGAACAAATTGTGGTATATGTTGGTGATGGAATACTATTGTGCTCAAAGTAACAATAAAGTGGAGGAATTCCATGGAGACTGGAACAACCTCCAGGAAGTGATGCAGAGCGAGAGGAGCAGAACCAGGAGAACATTGTACACAGAGACTAAAACACTGTGGTACAATCGAATGTAATGGACTTCTCTATTAGTGGCAATGCAGTGATCCTCAACAACTTGGAGGAATCTATGAGAAAAACCACTATCCACATTCAGAGGAAAAACTGTAGGAGTAAAAACACCGAAGAAAAGCAACTGCTTGACTACAGGGGTGGAGGGGACATGATTGAGGAGAGACTCTAAATGAACATCCTAATGCAAACACCAACAACATGTAATACTCAGTGAAATTTCACGTCAGCTTCGGGAAGGGTGGGTGGAGGGGAAGGAGGGAAAGAATGTGATTATTGTAACCAAGGAATAATGTTCTAAATTGACTAAATAAATTAATTCAAATTTTTAGAAAAGAGAAAGTAAAAAGAATAAGCACTGGAGCCCAGAAAGGAAAGAAAATATGACTGGCCTGGACTCTTTCCTTAAAATGGAGGTACTGGGAAGAACCAGTCAATCAGAGGATGGGGCTGCAAGAGTACTTCCAGTGTAAGAAAGGCTCCTGAGTGAGGAGGCTGCTATGGTTTGGTAGAGAATGTCCAGAGAGAAATGAGCATTTTAAAATTGCATACCAAACAGAAGCAGCTAGGTAGTATAATGAATAGATAACCAGGTCCGAGTCAAGAGGATCCAGATTCAAATTTGGCCTCAGATTCTTTCTAGTTGTGTAACTCTGGACATGTCATTTAACCCTGATTGCCTAGTCTTTGCCACTATTCTCTCTTAGAATTAATACTAAGACAGAAGATAAAGTTTTTAAAATAAATGAGTAAATGAATACAATTAAAATAAAATATATAAATACAAGTTAACTTGGGGCAAAGAACAAGCAGGAAAGGCTTCATAGAGAAGAAAACCATTGCCCTGAGCTTAAAAGACAAAGCCCTAAAGCTCACAAATGCTGACTGCATTTATCTCTAATGACCAGTCTTTCCTTTTTTAGCCACACTGATCTCTTCTCAGGTTCTATCCATATTTTTGATGCCTAGAATTTGAAAATATTCAGAATAGGAGTTATTGTGCTTCTTTAAGGAAATATGACAACTGTAGTGCAATTTTACAATGAGAACCCCAAGCCTTAGAAAAAGAAAGTAGCATTTGCCTCTTTGCACTCTGGGTTCCAATCCAACAGGCTCTCTATCCCTCTCCCTAACTCCTCCTTCTGAAACAGATAAATATCTGTGTCTGCCTCTCATCATGTGAGGGTATAATAAATGTTGAACCATGAACTGAAAGGGGGAAAGGGAGAACAAACCAACCAAAGCAAATAAACAAACTAAAAAAAAAAAAAGATTAGAAGAGCTTAATTAAAAGATAACAAACACTAATGAAATCAACACAATTGATGGCCAGCCAGCCATGATTACATTTGGCTGTGTTCATAAGAAGTTGTTGTTCTCCCCTCCAGCCCAACCTCCTTTCTCCCAGAAGGGACATGTTTATGATCAGATTTCATGGTTAGTTAAATTAGTTTGGGAATCTTATTAGAAACCTTTAGAGATTCAATCTGAATCCTTCATCCTGGTCCAGCTCCCTACTGTATCCAATCCATTCTCTAGCTGCATTACAGAGATGGGGGAAAGAAATGTGGAAAGAGATGCTCTCAGGACTAGAGTTCCTCTGCCATCTGTCCCTAGTTAGGTTCCAGTCCTCCAGAAGGAAACCTGAGAAGGGGGGAGGTGTCTTTCCTTGTAGCTCTAAGGATGAACATCCAATCATCCTCATTGATGAACTATAGATCCACATTCCTAGGCTTTTACTTCAAACCCTTACCTTATGTCTTAGAAAACTCCTTAACAACTCTTACCACTACACTGTCCTATTAATGTTTAACAAGCATGTTATATCAGGAGTTCTTAAGCAAAGACTCACGAACTAGTGTGTATAGGTATACATTTAAGCATATCTATGTGTATATATACAGTTATGTACACATGAACACATACACATAGGTATGTATAGACATAGCTATATTTTTAATTATTTCATTTTTTGTAATACTATTTTATTTCATACATTTAAAATCATTATTCTGAGAAGGGCTCTGTCCGCTTCATGAGATAGCCAGAGGGGTTTTTGACACAAAGAGATTATAGAGGGACACCTTAGTAAGATGACAAGATGACCCCTTGAGGTCCAATCTATCCTTTAGAGGCAAGATGAGGTCCAATCTATCCTTTAGAGGCAAGATGAACTCTTATGCCTCTGTTTTCCCCAGGGACATCAACTGTCAGTCCCCTTCAGGATCTTAGTGCTACTCCACTGCCAAGGAAAGATGTCTATTCCTTGGGTCTGGCAGTCTTAGATCACTAGGATCCAGAAGTCAACATCCCTTTTGGGGAGAGGTGTGACCCTCCCCAAATCTTCAACCCCCTTTACTATTGTTAGAAACTGGCCCAGACCTAAATCTTGAATAACAGGTGATTTAATTGGGTTCAGGTAAGGAAGGGCGGTAAGGGTATCAGGTAGGAAAGTGAGTAAACAGGGAAGCCCTACAACTTGCCCCCTCTGGTAGATTGACCCTCCAAAGTCTAGGGGTTCAAGGCTTCTCATCCTTGATCCCAACTGCCTGTTGGTCCCTACTCCTAAGCTAACTAACTTGAATATAGGAGTCCAGGGACAGGTAAGGGAGAGAGAGATAGAGGGGGAGATCCTTGGAAGGGATCTGTAGATGATTCTCTTCAAAGTTCCAGTCCACAAAATCCACTGATGACTTTAGATTGCTGTTATTGAGAGTGAGAGGTATCCAGGGGTTCAGAAAGAGACAGGTGATCTCCAGAGAGACAAGCTTCTTCCCAGCCTAGGAGATCCACCTCCCTCCCCAGGCTCCCAGCTGGAAGTGAGTGACCAGTTGGACCTCCAAGCTTCTGATTCTCTCCTGGAATTTTCAGTTTTTTCTTCTTGCTCTTCCCCCACTCTCTCTTCAGCTAGTCTCTGTCAGAGACTGTTCTCTGCTCAAAGTGGACCATCTCTCCTCCTACCTTACACTAGCTGTTTGTTCCTGAGCAAGTCACTTAACCCCCATTACCTGACCCTTACTGCTCTTCTGCCTTGAAATCTATATTCTTAGTAGAGATTCTAAGAGAAAGAGTATGGATTTTTTAAAATAAAGTAAACAAATGCTTGTTTCCTTTCTTCCTGACCTTACAACTTTCTGCTATATACCTCCTCCTTTGGTTTTGCCTACTAGTGGGCTGATCTGGAAGTTCCTCCCTCTCCCTCTTTTTACATTGCACCCAAAAACAGCACATTCTTAGAGCATGGGTTCTTAACCTGGGGTTTATGAACTGGCTTTTCTTTAATATTTTAGTAACTGTATTTCAATGTAATTAGTTCCTTTTTAAATTCTATGTATTTTATTTTATGCATCTAAAAAGAGGCTTCACCCAGACTGTTGGAGTGGTCTAAAAAATTAAGAACCCTTCCTCTGAAAAAAGGAACAAGGTATCTAGGGGTGATCAATCCCATGGATGCATTTCCATGCCAACCACCTCCTTCCCCAAAAAACTTTCTAGGAAAACTATTTTCCATTCTGTGAAGATGACAGCCAAGATGGTGCACATCGAGACCCCAATTGGTACAAATAGTGAATCCCCTGAAATGGTCTCATGTATTAAATTCATATTATACAGTGATAATCATATAAAATACGGTCATCAGTTCCAGCCCAAGGGAAATATATCCAGTGGGCATTCCTAAGGAGAGACCTAGCTGTAATGGAAAGATGACTTGATTTGGAACCAAAGGACCTGAGTTCAGATCTAACCTCTGCTCCTTACCCTACCTCTGTCACCTATTAGCTGTGTGACCATGGGCAAGTTACTTGACTTCTCTGTTTATCCATTTCCTTATCTATAAAAATGAGAGAGATAAAAGAATTAGACTGAATCAGAAATTCTTGACTATTTCTGTGTGCCTTAGACCCCTATGCTAATCTGATAAAGCATAATGACCTCCCTTCTCAGAATGTTTTTAAATGCAAAAATAAAATACATAGGATTCTGAAGGAAATCAAAGGAAAGGGAAAATAAGATGAATTTCTCTTCCTATTCAACATGGACCCCCTGAAATCTATACATGGATAGGAACATCCAGGTTAGGTAAAATATAAGAGTATTTATTGGGACAGGTAGGTGGCTCAGTTGATAGAGTGCCAGGCCTGGAGTCAGGAAGACTCATCTTCCTGAATTCAAATCTGTCTCACATACTTACTAGCTGAATGACTCTGGGAAAATCACAGTCCTCTTTGTCTCAGTTTCCTCATTTGTAAAATGAGCTAAAGAAGGAAATGGCACGCTACTCCAATATCTTTGCCAAGAAATCTCCAAATGGGAACACAAAGAGTCAACATGACTAAAATAACTGAACAACAACAGATAATTTCCAGTTCTAGGACATAACCTAGCACCCTTGATCAGTCAACATACTATTATTAAGTACCTCCTCTGGGCTGAACACTGTGAATATAAAGAAAAATGAAACAGCCTCTACCCTTCAAGAATATATATTCCATTAAGGGAGACAAGATGTGCTTATATAAGTGAATACATATGATATGTAAATAGGAGTTAATGAGGGTATTAGAAAAGATGTCACAGAGCAAATGATTCTTGAACTAAGCATTGAAGGGAGCAATGGAGTCTCTTTCTTTAACCCTTACCTTCCATCTTAGAATCTATATTATGTATTGATTCCAAGACAGAAGAGCAGTCATGGAGGTTAAGTGACTTGCCTAGGGTCACCCAGCCAGGAAGGGTCTGAAGGAGTAATGGATTCTTAAAGAACAAGGTGGACAGAGAAGATATTCTAGGCTTGGGGGCACCTTTGGCAAAGGCTGGTCTGATCATCCAGAGTGGAGGTGAAGAAACTCAAAGGCCCCTTTCCATTTCCAAAATCTTTGATCCTGGAAGAACCTCACAATTTCTGAAGTGGTTCCATCCTACAGTCAAGCTGTCTCCAAGAAACCTTATGACTCATCTTTCTGTCCAACCTGGTGACCTAGCTCCAATTTCTTGGCATTTGGCCATGGCCCCTCTGTGACCCCTTGGGTGGCTGGAGGGAGAGGCTGTGTGGGGAGCAGGGGGAAGGTATACTGCATGTGAGTGAGTGAGAACAGCCCCACTATCTCTGGGAGGCAATAAAGTGATTTCGGGTAATTAGAATCCTAACCAATTTAAGTTGCTTATAGCTCCCAGGTAATTACACAGTGGCTCTTATCTCTCCTAGAGTCCTAAGATGTTATTTGAAGGAGACCATAAAACCTGAAGGGGTGTTGAGGGAGAAGGGAGGAAGGATGATTGGGAGGGAGGGAAGGAGGGGTCCAATGAAGAAATATGGCAGCTTGAGGCTCCATCAAGGGGAAAATGGTAAAGGCTCATCCTCAGGTAAGAGGGAGACAACTGGCCTCTCTTCTAGTTCAGAGTAATCACAGGATTTAGAACTGGAAAGGACTTCACAGGCTGTCTGTTCTAAAGCCCTTATTTGACAGAGGAAGAAACTGAGGCCTAGAGAAATAAAGTGATTTATCCAAGGTTCCAAAGGAAGTAACTGACTCAAACTAAGATTCTGATTCCCAGTCTAATTTTATTGTCTACTAGATCCCACTGATCCTTATAAATAGAAATCTAACCATTGCCCCACCCCACAATGGAATCCCTGAAGTCATACTACTCATCCCATAACCCAGTGGTTAACAGAGAAATAGAAAACTTGCATGGGTTCTCCCCAATGCCTAGAATTAGTCCCCTCCTCACCTCTGCCTCTTAGAACCTCCAGCTTCCTCCAAAATTCTTCTCAAGGTACCTTTCACCTCAAGTCTTTCATGATCTTCCTAGATGCTACCTCCCTTCCCCTCTAAATGATCCCTGGTTATTTTTACATACTTATGTGGCACGTGTGCTTTGGCCCTTTGGCCCAGAGCCAGTTTGGTATATGTCCCCCTCAGGTTCTAGGGTATCCCCCAGGGATTTGTCAGTATCTTTTCTCTACTGCTTCAACTCGAGCCTCCATTGTTTATATTTCCCCCATTTCTAGTCAGTGACTTGTGCTCCAATTCCATTTAACTACTTAATATCGGCTCATTTTTACAAAGTCATGTTTACTTCAAGGTATAGTAAGAACAAATGTACAAATATTCTTACCTACCTCAAAAAAAACCAACATACACCCACTTCAGGAACATCCTCTCCCCTCTACCACTTCCAACTCTAGAAAATACACTCAAAATTTAGCTTGGCTCTTCCAGAGCACCGAATCCACCGATTCCTGTCCAAATGGGGCAGGAATGGCAGCTTGGTATTTATCTCAGCCTTGGGTCTAAAAGGGCACTCCTCACTCCCTGGGATATCAGTGTTGTAGTAGCTATAAAACCCATTCAGGAGAACTGGCATGCCAAGGTACCCTCTGGATCTTTCAAAACTGACAAAGCAATAAAGACTCTGTTCCCTTCACCTAGAACAGAAAAGAACAAGGAGGCCACATCCTGAGGCCCTTCAAACAGATGTCCTCAGACTCTAGAAGGCCCCTGGCCTCTCCTCTTACCAAATTGTCTCAAGCCTAGGTTCTTTACATGGGAGACAGCTACACACAAAGCCTAGCATCATATGATCACTGACTCACGGCTGGTAGGGACTTTAGGGTTCATCAAGTTTATCATTTTCATTTTTGCAAATGAGGAAACAGAAGCCTCAGAGAGGTTAAGTGAAGAAAGGCATCCCAGTAATGTAGCTTTGGGCATGACAGCTCAGGACTGGGGGAGGGAAAAGGACAGCCATGCTCTAAGGTGTGGGTCAGCAGAGGGCCTTGGGACACAGTGATAGCAGGATAACTGTGACTGAAAGAGCATCCTCTTCTCTTGCCTCATTCTTTTTGGATCAGACCATGTTGTCCCTGGAAGTTTGCAATGATTGGGAGAAAGAACCATAGTATTCCAGGAGTCAGAGTTCAGGCTGGCTTTTGAAAATGGCTTAGCAACCATGCCCTGAAGAGCAAAAAAGCAGCCTTAGAACCTTGGTCTAGCAGTAGGGGAGATGCAGGTTCTTCTGGCAATCAATTACGCCACATTTGGATATGAATTTGGTGGGACCAATGCAAGACTGCTCCACACACCACACAGACAGAGGTGGTGTAGAGAAGTACGTGCCCCAGATATTGTTGTTCTTTCTGAACCTTTGAAGAAAATATCTCTTTGTAAAAGTGAATTGATGCTGAGGTTAAATGATACTAGAGAGCTTGTCACTGGCCCCCTGCTAGTGAATGAAAGGAATATAGACAACAGGAGCTTGAACCGATCACTGTAAAGAGAAAACATATTCAAAAAATCCTCCAAATATCTTGGAACCAAGAGGGATGTAGTAGTGTATCTCAAGGCCCAATCATTAGACGTGTGCCCTCCACAAATAAGGAGAATTAACTTGACCCAATATTTAGCCCAATTCATTATTTTGTGGTCCAAATGTTCTCTCTACATGTTGTATCCTAGCAGAAAACATTCACAGGACTGAACATACTTTGCTAATAGATGTTGATTAATACACTGAGCCACACAATAAACTATGGAATGGATGCCTTTGGTAGACAATGATGCTAACCAATTTCATTTCTTGCCCCTCCTATTTCTGCTTGTCATAATCTTTTTTCCTTCCTCAGCTCTGATTTTCTTCCCAGAGCCTTCCCAATACCCCAGGTGAACATGTCTTTCATTCCTCAGATTTTCTTCCATTCCTTTGCTTGGCTCCCTCATCTGTCCTTAGAAGAGAGTTCAACTTAGAACTGAGTGAAGTCCTATCCCATTCACCCACCCTGTTTCATGTGGACTCCTTGAGGGTGGAGACTATATCATTCAGCATTTGAGGGAAGGCGACAGGGAAATTCAGATAAATAAACATGACAAATGTAATTATCTCAATGACAGGTTCCCAGGAGCCTCCATTTAGGAAGAGAGAAAATCTAAAGCAATATAAGTGGGCATAAATTTAAAACATCAGTTAAGCTAGAAGAGTTCAGTGTCTTCTATTGGTTCTGAGAGTACAGACTGATGAAAATGTAATTGTAAACTTGCCACCCAGTTTCTCTTGGTAAAAGAAGACTAAAATGTCCTTTCTCTCATGAAATTTTGCATTGCAGAGCCTAAAATGTGCATAATTGACCAAATCTCTTGCCATTGCCTAAATACGTAAACTATAGAGCATTATAACAAGAGTAATTCACATTTTATATCATCTTCAGATTTATAAGGCACTTGTCTCACACACACACAAAAATAGTGCAAATTATATTATCTTCCTTTAATGAATGAAGGTACTCAGCACCACGAAGGTTAAATTGCTTGCTCATGGACACACACCTAGTACATTTCAAGATTTGGACTTAGTTCCAAGTCTCTTGATGATAAGTCCAGTGTTTTTCCTACCATCTCACATAAAATGGCATGATTGAATGAAATCTTAGAGATCACCTAATCCAACTTTCTCGTTTTACAAATGAGGCAACAAAGGACTTGCCTCAATCATACCAAGGCCAAGGAGAATCACTTATGACATTTAGTCAACATCCTTCTTCCCTTGTATTGCACCTGAGTCCAAAGTCCCAGGCCAGATCAATGTGATGACCATTATCTGTTTAACGAGTCTCAGCACATTTCCTTTCCCCACCCCTAGTTTAAGCTCTCTTGTATTGCTGAGGAAGTTATTAGCCATACACAACCAGCCTCCAGTGTGTCTCTATTTGAGCTTAGTCAATCTTCCATATACAGCACCAAGAAGAAGACACCTTCATGTCCACAAGTCTCCTCAGGTTAACTTTAGCCTTCTGGACCCCTGCTATAGTTTATTTAGCTTTGAATCACTTTTTAGAACCCAGAAACCTCAGGAGGCATATGTGGTCCTTTCTGGCCTGAGAATCTGCATGTGTAAGGCACCCAGATAGAAAAGGAACTGGTACACAAGAATCACAGGGTCATAGACTGAGAAATGGAAAAGATACTGGAGCTCAGGACCCAGAATGGAGGCTCAGATCCAGGGCTGGCCTGAGAGAAGATGCTCTGGAATAGGCTTGTCCTTTTTGTCCCTCTCATAATCAAATGAATGTCTATATTCCCAATTACTTTCTCCCAGCTTTTGACTATATAAAAGTATCCTGCCATGGGAAAGGTGAGAAGAGATGTTGAAGTTCTTAACTGAGAAGAAAGAAAAGGATACTTTAGTGAAAATTCTCAGGGATTACCTCCAAAATACCACTGAGGGTTATCAGGCTCTTATACCCTCAGACTGGAATTGGCATAGGAAGCATGTAAACTAGCTTGGGGACCTGTTGAAAATTGGGTAAATAAAAGTACTGGTCTAGACCCCCAGCCTTGGAACCTAGCACTGACCTTATTTTCCCACATGGTAAAGGAACTAGACATTAGATTTCACTGACATCAAAGACTTAAAAAAGGAGACTCTCAATTGAGGCAGGTTGGCACATCCTTTGCAACACAGAGTCTTGGAAAGTTGACTTAGAGAGAAGTTGAAAGGCTTAGGGTCACATAAGATATAGATATCAGAGTCAGAACTTGAAACTAGGTCTTTATGGCTCTGAGATCCACTCTCTATCCATCACACTACGTGGTTTCTCTTTAGGTCAAATAAACAAAAAATAAATCTTTAAAACTGGAGAAATGGACCCCATGATCCCAAAGTTCATCCCAGATTTAACAATCTATATTCTAGTCTACCGGCTTTCCTAGTTCTAACATTTTCTGCTCTTCCAGCAATAAGTATAAAAAAGTAATAAAAGAGAACAAAGAGAATTCATTTCATTGGGTAGAACTCAAAGTGTGAGAGCTAAAAAGACTTTATCTACCATATAATCCAAGCTCCTCATTTTACATTCATGGAAACTGAAGCCCAGAGAGGTTAAAATGAAAGTAGATTTCTAAGCCTGTTCAGCAAGGCAGATGTGATTCTGTGAAAGAATGCCAGCTCCCTTAACTCACAGTCTAACATTCTGGGCACTATTTTACATGGTTACAGGGAAAGATGTGTATAAAAATCAAGAACAAGGTCTTCAATCACTCTTTGTTTCCAGTGAATATTTCAGTGTTTATTGAGTTCCTTTTCTAGAGAGTTGGAGGAAGAAGAGAAGGAGGAGAAAGAGGAAAAGATGGAGATGATTGTGCATGTGCTTATTGCTGTGGTAGTTGTAGTGGTGGTAGTGAAGCTAAAAGATGAGAGCTTAGAGGCAGACTTTGATTATATCTCCAACTGGGATATAGGGACATACTCATTAGCACCTCAGTGAGATGTTTGAGGCAGCAAATGAAAACAGTGGTGAGCAGCAACAAAAAGGGTCTGGTCCATCCTACTATAAAAAAGGACAAAAGTAAACTTGTGGTCTGGAACTGGATGTGTAGTTAAAGGACCCAGCCATAATGGGAGGGAGCAGATCTGGCCTTCCTCTATCCTAGAGAATCATTCTCATGATTTAGAACAGATGCAAAACCTCTGAAGCAATTGAAACTTCAGGGCTTTGTGAAGTCAACATCTAAAGCTTTAGGGCATTGCGATAAAAGTGGTAGCCTAAATACCTAAGGGAAGGAAGGATTCACATTTGAAACAGATTACTTCTCCAGGAATTCCAAGTTTATTTTCCTTTGGGACTAGGAGAATACAAATCTTTAGGATGGTACTATAAGACTGGAACATGAACAACAATATAAAAATAAAACATTTTCTCTGACCCCCCAAATCACTCAGAATTTTCCAAAATGGGATTTATTCACAAGATAAAACAATTCCAGCTATCACCATGGTCTGGGGCACCAATAACCTTAACAAAATAAAACCTAATGAAATGAACTAATGGCAGAGAAAGCTAATCTCTACCCCCTACCATGCCTACTCAGCACCCTTTCTTCCACAGCTGATTACATTCTAGCAGAAATGGACAAGCTTTCAGGAAAACCTGGAAAAACCTACCTGAACTGATACAAAGTGAAGTGAGCAGAACCAGGAGAATACTGTACATAGTAATAGTAATATTTTACAAAAATCAGCAGTGAATGAGATAGCTATTCTCAGCAATGCAATGATCCAAGACAATTCCAAAGAATTTATAATGAAAAATGCTATCTACCTCTGAAGAAAGAACTGATGGAGTCTGAATGCATATCAAAAATCATGCTCTCATTTATTTTCTAAGTTTTTTCTTTTGCTCTGTTTTTTTATGGAACATGGCTAATATGGAAATATGTTTTGCATAATTGCATAGGTATAAATTATAATCAAATTACTTCCCTTCTTATGGACAGGAGAGGGAGGGAAAGAATTGTATGTTAAAAAATGTTTACATATAATTGAGAAAAATAGGATGAAAAAAGAACTCAATTATGTCCTCCTTTCTCCCATCACCTTTCCCCAAAAAAGCAGAAGCTTGGTCTGGATGGGCTGGTAGCACAGTAGTGCTGCAACAGAACTCATCCAGAGAACTAGAGAAGTAAGGTAGGATGCCATTGTATATAACTCTGTGGCACTATATTAAGTCTAAGTGAAAGAGCCCAGCTAAGGAAAATGCAAACAAAAGTGAAGGAGTCAGAAAGTGAACAACAGGGGAATACAAAAATTAAACTCTGAAATTCAGTTAAAGTACATAAAGATATGCCAACAGGGAAAATATTCTTAACAGAAGGGAATAAGATCTCTAAGTCAGCTAAATAAGTCCACACATCCATAAATAAATAAATACTTAAAGAGAAAGGAAAATGAATCAACATCTAATAAGGCATAAAAGATCCTTTGGATTTCAAAAAGAGCATAAAAAGGCAAGATGTTCCTGGAGAAATTAATGGAGAAATAAGAATTGTGAAAGCAGAATTTATAGCCAGCATTAAGAAATAACTTGCAAAATAAAAGGCTAAGTAAGGGATTGTAAAATCCCTGGAAAGAAAGGGAAAGGTAGATATCCTGAATGATAATATATTGATAATATGAATCCTTATTCCATTTAGAACTTTCTGTGGGGTGAAATAAAGATTACCCTACATCTGATATTCCAAGTTAAGTGCTTTAAGGAAAATTTAAGGGAACCCATATTTATGGACAAGACATGAGCTAAATTCAGAGGTTTCTCAGGAAATCTAGGTGGTGACAAAATGGGTCAAAATTGTTGTGTGGGTCTTTCTACTAGAGGACAGTGATCTGGGGTAATTAGAAGAAATTTAATTCAGTAGGTGAGATTTACATAGAGCTTACAGAAAACATAAAAATAATAATTATAGCTGACATTGATTTAGTGCTTTTAAAGTTTGCAAAGCAAGTTACCCATATTATCTCATTTGAGCCTCACATCAGCTTTTTGTGGTAAGTACTTGTCCAAATCTATGTTTCAGGGAATTTCTAGTGAAGAAAATTCTCCCTAGTGATCCAGGCAAATATATTCTCTGCAATTTTTAGTCTTCAAATTTTTTCTGAGGTTAAGAAACTTGCACAGAGTTACCAACCAGTATATATCAAAGGCAAGATTTAAACTTAGGTCTGCCTGTCTCCAAGATCCAACACTATCCACTATGTAACACTGCCTAGAGTCAGAAGACCTGACCTCAAAACCTAAGTTTAAATTCTGGCTCCACTAATTTAACCTATATGTCTATCAGGAAATCACATCCTCTTTGGATCTCAGTTTCCTTGTCTGTAAGATGAACAGATTGAACTAAATAACCTCTAAACTCTCCTCCACTTCAAATCTATTACCCTGTGAAATTTGCTAACTGCTGAATGATTGGGATGAATGATTCCACTGTCACTCATTAGAATCAAGGACAAGCCTCTGAGAAAGAATTGGAGTCTGAACATAGATGGAAATGTACTATATTTCATTTTCTTTATTTTTCTTTTTTCCATTTGAGAACTGTTCCACAAAATGACTGTATGAAAAAATGCTTTACATGATTACACACACATAATCTATATCAGATTGCTTGCTTTCTCAAGAAAGGGGAGGGGAGGAGGGAGGATAAAATTGGAACTCAAAACTTGGGAAAAAAAACATCAAAAAAAATTTACATGTAATGGGGGGAAATATTATTTTAAAATTTAAAATAAGATAAATGCCTTCTTTTTTAAAAAATCCTGGGCAAGCATATGAGATTCACAATGGGCCACTGGGAAAGATCATCCATGGCAGATACAAGGAAATATCCTTGACTGGACCCAGTATGGGCAAGTATCCAGCATCTAGCATCCGAGTGTGAAGTCAGATGCAGAGTACAGAGTGAACTTTTAGAAAAAGTTCACAGAATCACAATCATAGGATATTATAGTTAGGAAAGATCTTAGAGGTTAGAGTCAAACCGCTGGCCAAACTACAAATGCCTTTAGAACCTTCCCAACAAATGGTCATACTTCCATCACTTGCAGACCTCTAGTAGAAAACAATTCCCTCCTCTCTCTCTCTGTGAATGGTCTTACTTTATTTTTTGTCCCCTTATAATTCTTAGGATGATCTTCTTTAAGTTGAACCAAAATTCTCTCTAACTTCGACAATTTTAATTCTGTCTTATGGAGTCAAGCAGGACAAATCTTATAACTCTCCCATACAACAGTACTTCAAATATTTGAATATTGATATTTTATATACACACACACTTTCTTTTTGCTATCAAAATATCCCCCGCTGCTTCATGTAATTCCCATATAGCATACTCACCATTCTCCTAAGCACTGTAGTCACTTTCATTAAGACACAGTCTAATTTGTCAATGTCCTTCCTGGAATGTGGTATCCCAAGCTGAACACAATAGGTTTGGTTTAACAAAGGTAAAATACAATATTATTATAACCTTTCCACTGAAAACCAAAATCTTCATTGCCATTTAGTTCCCTTTTGCTATTTGGCCTGCCATGTAATCCTACTGAGTAATATGTTCTTGTAATATATTAGAAACTATAGGTGTTATTTGTATGAACTCATTTCTAGTCATATCTCCCTTGTCTCATTCTTGTGCAATTGATTTTTTGAACCCTATTAAGAAAATTACATTCATTCTTATTAAATTATAGCCCACAATTCTAGCCTTTGCAGATCCTTTTAGACCCCAGTGTTGTTAGCCATTTGTCTCTCCACACTTAGGGGTCACTAGAAAACTTTACAAGCTTGCTGTGTATCCTTTCATTCAAGTCATTGATTTTAAAACATTTTGTTAAAGAACATTTTGAAGGAAAAATTTTCATGGCACACCTCTAATAGATGCATCTTTCCTGGTTGACACTGATCTACTGCTAATCAATATCCTTTGCATCCAGTCAACCAGTACTGAAGCCACTAAACCATACCTTCAGTTTATTCATTTCTTTCCAACTCCTACACAAGGAGAACAGAGGAGTTTCAAGGACTTTCCTTAGCAATACATTTTTTTGTTACTTTGTTCAGTCATTTCAGACATGTCCAATTCTTTATGATCTCATACAGATACTGAAATGGTTTGCCATTTCCTTCCCTTTTTACAGATGAGGAACTGAGGCAAACAGGTTAAATGACTTGTCCAAGGTCATGCAGCTATTGGAAGTATATGAGGACAGATTTAAACTGCACTGTACCACCTAGCTGCCCCTACCAATAACTATAGCATCCCTAGATCCACGTGTTAATAAAGGATATAAGATCAATCTTTCCCACCATGATCTGTAAGTTTTTAATGATCACTACTCCCCCTTCTAAGTCCAGCAAAAGCACCCATCTAATATTCTACTCAAGAATTTTATCAGGAATCAATGATAATAAAGAATAAGTCAATATAAGAGTTTGAAAGAGTTAACTTCACCTTTTTTTCTTTAAAAAAAAACCTTACCTTTCATCTTAGAATCAATACTGTGTATTTGCTACAAGGCAGAAAAACAGTAAGGGCTAGGCAATGGGGATTAAGTGACTTGCCCAGGGTTACCCAGCTAGGAAGTGTCTAAGGACAAATTTGAACCCAGGACCTCCTATCTCTAGGCCTGGCTCTCAATCCACTGAGCCACCTAGGTGACTCCTTCTTCATCTTTTTTGAAAAGCAAAACATAGGAGCCAGCTAGGTAACTGAGTGAACTGAAAGCCGTACATAGAGGCAGGAGGTCCTGGGTTCAAATCTGTCCCTGTCAGACACTTCTTAGCTGGGTAACCCTGGGCAAGCCACTCAACTCCCATTGCCTAACCTTTAAAACTCTTTTAAATTGGAGCCAATATACAGTATTGACTCTAAGATGGAAGATAAGGGTTTTAGGAAAAAAAAAAGCAAAACAATTTCTGCCCCCTCACTACTACCATGAAGGTTCTTTGTTTCCCTCAGCAGCTCAAAGATCATTGAGAATCGCTCAGAAATAACATCTGTAAGCACTCTCAGTTGTAATGGAAGTAGTTCCTCCGAGTCCAATGACTTGATTTTAGACATGGCAGCTACATACTTTCCCACCATCTCCTTACTTAATTTAGATTTTGATTCCCCATTAAATATTTCATTCTGTCCTTTTTTATGAAGATCATTCTCCTTGTTGCAGAAAATAAAAAGAAAGCAGGAGTTAGACGTACTGATAATTCTGAATCATGCATTACCATGGTACTCACTTCCCAAATCCCATGATTTCAGAGAGGGGCACACCATAGAAAATAGGAAAGGGCTTCTCATGTGTTTTAAATGCAGCTGCCACTGACTCTGATTTTAAATCATCATCTTGCTCTTTGGTGGACTCTGTACCCAAGACCTCGGGTTCTTTGCAGCACATTCTGGTAAACAAGAGTTTGCCTAAGAAAAAAACAGCCCAAGGGAACATGAACAGTTCCCAAGGTAACTAGATTCACCAGAACTTCACTGATTTTTCACAATGGAACTGGTGAGAAAAGATGGGAGACGGGGAGCTAGAATGCTCAGTTTTTCAAAGATCCTGTGAACATTTCCTAGAATTGTTACTGAAATGCAAAGTCAACATTATCTCCTTCACGCACAAGTGTCTTTGTGCACACTCATCTACATCACAGATGAAAGCGCACAAAGACAATCGTCATCCTCGGTTACCGAGAGACCACTACCACTATGTGGCATTATGACCAGAAATGTTAATGCTACCCTAAAACACATAAAGATAGTCATGGTGTCCAGAATTTGAGATATAAGCATTTTATGATATTCTTCCCTGGTCACTGACACCAGGCATACCGTGTTCATTTGAGACCCCACATTTTAAGAAATACTTCCACGGGGTGGAGTTGGCCCAGAGTAAAAGGAACCGAATAGTGAGAGGCGGCTTAGATCTGTATGAGGCACAGCTGGAGGAATTTAAGCTGCCTATACTGAAGGGCCATTGAGCAGATGAAAGATTTTGAAATTCCAAATCTAATAGCCTTTTCCCATTTCTTCTCCTTCTGAATCTCTCTGTAGCATTTGACACAATGGACTTGGAACCCCTTTTTTCTAAATTTTGGAGGCACAGCTCTCTCCCACTTTTTTGTCTGACCTTCTTTTCAGTTCCTTTGCTGGCTCATCATCCATATCTCATTGTTAAGGTATGGTACACTTCCAGGATCTGAGTACAGAGCTCTTTTCTCTATAGACTTTCTTTCTTGATGATCTCATCAATTCTCATGGAGTCAACTATCACCTTTATGCAGCTGATTCATATGTATTTATAGATAAAGATATTATAGAGATATAATCAAGATTAGAGATAGAGATGCAACCTTCATCACTCTCCTGAGCTCCAGGATTGCATCACACACTATAAATTGGATATTTCCCTCTGGGTGTTTCACAAGCATCTTAAACTCAAATGTGTCCATCACAAAACTTATCTTTCACCAAAAATATTCCCACTTCCTTGTTAGGTATCTTAGCAGATGAAACTTGGAATCTACAATCAGGAAGACAAATTATCCCTCAGATCCTTCCCAACTTTGTGAGCCTAGGCAAATCACTTAGCCTCTAGAAGCCTCAGTTGTCTGAGCTTTAAAATGGGGGTGATAATAGCACTAAATTCACAGAGTTATCATGAGGATCCAGTGTAAAATACTTTGGAAGCCTTAAATTACTACATAAATGTTAGCTATTATTATTTCTATTGAGGCTACTATCATTTTTTCTAATCATTTAGATTCATTTTGTTATCCCACATATGCACCCAGTTTCTAAGCCTTGGTTCCACCTTCCCAACATCTCTGACATCCATCCCTTCTTCCACTCATTCAGTACCCATACACTTTCACATAGTCTCTGTGCTGGTCAAAATGGCATTTCCTGTTCTTTGTACATGACATTCCATTAGTCACCTCCATTCCTCTACAAAGGCTTTACCTCATGCCTGAAATGCATTCCTTCCTTGCCTGCACCTCTGTGAAGCCCTAACTTCCTACAAGATTCAGTTCAGATAATTCAGGTGCTACCTTGATCATGAGAACTCACACACACACACACACACACACACACACACACACACACACACACACACACACACGGGTCAGGGATGCTTCATGCAAAGACTAACCTAGACTTGGAATTCTGAAGTTTCTTCCAATTTTAGATTCTGTGGTTCTAGGCCTGACTCAGAAGCCAAGAACCTTTGGGGGCCCAAGGCCACCGCCTCACAGTGGATGTTCACAGGACATCAACCTCCCGGAAGTGAACTCCTGAACTTCTCCTCTCACCTCTACCTGAACCCTCCTGAATGGCTTTATGGCCACAATTGCTTTATAATCCCTGACTATAAATTCTTCCTCTGCTCCATTTTATTACCACAAACAGAAATACACACAGCCTGGGCCCTAGTCATCCTTGCCCTCTGTATTTATAAATAAAATCAAGCAGAGATTCACAAGCTAGGCCAGTGGTCAGTGTGTCAGGGAGAGTGACAGAGGGAGCCTCAGTCACCCCTGGGCTCAGGGGAGGGACTGGTTGAGTAAGGGGTAGAATCCAGCAGAGAGGTCTCTAATGTGGATATTGTTAGAGTTCACCATCCAAGGAGTCCAGAAGCCCTAAGTTCAAATTCTCCTTCTGACACCTATTATCCATATGAAAATAGAAATGTATAAAAATAGAATAGTATGAAATATAAATACAGTGAAATAAAATGGAATAACATAAAATATGCATATAGCAAAAATAGACTAGAATAATATAAAATATAAATAGATTAAAACAGTAAAATAGAAAATAGGATAGAATAATATAAATAGAATTATGGTAAAATAAAATAGAAAAGAATAATATAAAATATAAATATAGTCAAATAGATGGAATAACAAATTGGGTAAAATAGAATAGAATGATTTAAAATGCATAGTCAAATAGAATAAAATAATATAATTAGAAAATATAGTCAAATAAAACAGAATATATAGTTAGAAAAATATAAAATATAAATATAATCAACATTGAATAATATGAAATGTAAATATAATAAAACAGAATAGAAAATAGAATAGAAAAATTTAAAAAAAGAAATATAGTAAGAGAATAGAATACTATAACTACAGTAAAATAGGATAGAAAATAGAATAGAAAAGGCTTCTATTTTCTCTGGGCCTCAGATTCCCCATCTGTAAAATTGAGACAATATAATTATTATCAGGTGCCTCATAAGGCTTTTTTTTTTTTTGAGAAAGATGCTGGAATTAGGAATTTATAACCTGGAGTCCATGAATTTTGTAAAACAATGTCTTGATAACCATGTTTCAGTAGAATTGGTTTCCTTTGTAATCCTATGGATTTTAGTTTACATATTTAAAATCATTTTTCTGGAGAAGCTAGGTAGTACAGTAGAAAGAACAGTAGGCTAAAGACAGGAGGATGTAGGTTCAAATCTAACCTCAGTCTTTTCCTAGCTGTGTTAACCTGAGCAAGGCACTTAATGCCAATTACCCATTCCTTACTGCTCTTCTGGCTTAGAATTTATACAGAAGATAAAGGTCTAAATAAAATAAAATAAAATCATTATTCTGAGAAGGAATCCCAGACCACCAAAAGAGTACAGGACACAAAAACTATTGAAAACACTATAGATGAAAATTAGTTGTCTTATTCCCTATTTGCTGTCTCAATCAATCAATAAGTATTTATCAAATCACTACTCTGTGCCAAGCACTATGCCAACTACTAGACTACAAAGGCAAAAATAAATAGCCCCTATCCTCAAGGAAAGCAGATTTGGGGAAAAAAAATTCTAGAAATAAAGGCACTAAAGCAATATAGACCATGGAGGATCTCTTCTGAGAGTTACTTCTTGAAGTCTTTTTCAATATTGGTCTCTGGTAATGGGCACTCAGGAAACAGCATGGCAAGAACCCTAGAAACCTGGGCACTCATACTGGTTTTTGTTATAAATGCCCTTTAGGGAAGGTAGGAGATATGCATCCAGCAGGGCATTTTCCCTGACTGAGCTTCAGTTTCCTCTCAATTAAAATAAAGAACTAAAGCACACTAAATGATGTTTCTTTCTATACAATGCCCTTCTGATCCTAAAGCTAATCTTAATCTGATTCTAAATTCTTTCCAGTTCTAATGTTGCAAATTCTAAGGCTACATCCAGCTCTGATGGTCTCTGTCATCCTTCCAAGCAAAAGATGGCACAGAGGCCAAAATGTTCTACCCTAAGATTTATGTTCCCATAAAAGTTTGTTTGTATTAATTGAGTTAACATTTAACTTATCTTGAGTACAGCCTGCCTCACCTTTACCATATTGAGGCCGGAGCCAGGCACCATTGAAATCCCCCAAGAGGGTCCCAGGCAATGCCTGGGAAGGGACCCATCCCATCACAGCACATCCAGCTCCCTTTCCTGCTCCTCCACTTGAGTTAGGATTCCAACTGGAAATTGAATTCTTTCTATTTAGGAAGGTAAAGTCTCTTCATTCCTCTCTCTTCCCTCCTAGCTGTTGGCTCATCTCTCACCTTTCCTTTACCTATTCACCTCTGCCTGACCTGCTGGTCACCCAGGTTTATGATATAATTATATCTCACACAGTTGAAATCAGTCCCCTTATCACCCGCCTGATTACTCTTAACAAGACATAAACCCCCCTCCCTTCTCCTCTGATAGGAGTCCAATTTTAAGCTCTAATTGTTTTATAGACCTTTCACACTCAGGAAAGTGGAAGAGAAAATGCCGCTGACATCTGTTGTCTTGAATTCACTCTCCCCCCACCCAGGCCTCTTGGGCCAAGGTCACCAAAGGGACCAAGGAGTCCTTCGTGTACAGAGCGCCAGCAGAAAGAGTGGTAGGACCCAAGAGCCCATATACAAACCTGCTGGGTTTTCTGAATATTCATCGGGAAGTTGTCAGAGAATTAAACTATCCTTTTGGTACCAGAGGTATCTGGGGTCTCTCTTAAGCCCTGTGTACCCTCAAACCCTGGCCAGGAGCAGACTAAATCAGGAGGATAGGAAAACTCTATCCATAAGAGTGCACACATATTCACCTTGAATTTGAAAATATCTGGTCCACTTTCTCATAGAAGCTTCTTTTTTCTTGTTTTCTTCCTTTTCTAAGAAGAAAACTGAGGGGCAGATAAGTGAAACAGTAGATTGAGAGTCAGACCCAAAGATGGGGCTGGTCCCAAGTCCAAATGTAGCTTTAGATACTTCCTAGCTGTGTGACCCTGTACAAGTCACTTAACCCCCATTGCCTAGCCCATATCATTCTTCTGCCTTGGAACTAATTCTTAGTATCAATAATAAGAAGGAAGATAAGGAAGAAGAAGAAGAAGAAGAAGAAGAAGAAGAAGAAGAAGAAGAAGAAGAAGAAGAAGAAGAAGAAGAAGAAGAAGAAGAAGAAGAAGAAGAAGAAGAAGAAGAAGAAGAAGAAGAAGAAGAAGAAGAAGAAGAAGAAGAAGAAGAAGAAGAAGAAGAAGAAGAAGAAGAAGAAGAAGAAGAAGAAGAAGAAGAAGAAGAAGAAGAAGAAGAAGAAGAAGAAGAAGAAGAAGAAGAAGAAGAAGAAGAAGAAGGATTGTTTTGGTATTATAGAGAGCTGGATTTAGAGCAAGAGAATCTGGATTCAAATCCAGCTTCTAATATTTTCTATTTGGGTGGCCTTGAGCAAGCCCTATAATCAGCCATGGCCTCAGGTTCCTCCTCTGCTTAATGGGGCTATTGGTCCAAATTGCCCAGGAGCTCCTTTCTGTGTTAGATCTACAATCCTAGAATTTCCCATTGAATTTAGAAGAATAGATTTAGTTGGATGAGATTTCAGAAAGCAAAGGGGATCAAGGGTTGCCAGAAGCTATCTAATGAAACCCTCTTGTTTTATAAAGAAAGAAACTGAGGCCAAGAGGCTAAATGACTTGGTAACAGAGTCTGAATTTGAACCCAAATCCTCTGACTCCAAAACCAGTACAGTGTACAAGTATTCCACAGTTAGGATTAGGAAAGAATTGTGGGGAGCAGCACTTATAGATTGATAGAAACAATTAGAGTGAAAAGACATTTAAGATTTTGAAGTTCAATTCCTTCATTTTACAAATAAAGAAATTGAGGCCCAGGGAACAGAAGTGAATTGCCCAAGATCACACAGTTAATAAATGGAAGAAATAGGAGTATTGACTCCAGAATCCCAGGACCTTATTATGATTGGCTTCTCAAGATGCCTTGGCTGACAGGAAGAAGGTCTAGGAATGAGTAGGAGTAGGGTGCTTGTGGTAAACATGGCCAAAATCATGGCAGACTTGTGAACCAGCACACACTTGAAGAAGGTCTATACAGTTCTGGCAGGCTCCCCTGAAGTCTCCAGGGAAGATCAATGATAGAGCATCTATGTCTAAGTGTCTAAAAAAATGTGTTTTTAGACACTAAAAAAGTGTCTAAAAAAATATGACATAAATGTCTAAAGAATCTAATAATCCTTGGCAGCAGGAGAGTCCTGATCCTATGGAACCTCCTCCTAATTTCAATCCTCATCTATCAGAAAGGCTATTTAAACTTGGTGAAGACCAAGCTTCAGAAAGCTCTTCATCATAGATCACTTCAGTCCTAGAATTCATATCCACTAAGTTTCCTCTAGTTGGACAGCTCCTCCAAGAACTTTCATTGAGGGACCAGCCAGCTCTTTCTTCATTTCCCACTAGGCTTCACTCCTACAGATTTCTGCATCATGCTCCCACATAGGGTACTTTCTTCCCTTCCTGCATCCCAAATTTTCACTTCCTTTTATGTGTTATATCCTCCATTTGAATGTAAGCTCCTAGAGAGCAGGGACTGGTTGTTTGTTGTTGTTGTTGTTTGTTGTTGTTGCTTCTATTTGTATTCCTAGAACTAAGCACTTAATAAGTTCTTAAGCCATGTTTTTCTTAAGCCATGTTCTTCCTTGCTTTCTTAATAACAATTCTAAGACAGAAGAGCAAGGGCTAGGCAACTGGAGTTAAGTCACTTGCCTAAGATCACACAGTTAGGAAGTATTTGAAGCCAGATTTGAACCCAATTCCTCCTGACTCCAGGCCTGGCTCTCTATGTACTGTGCCACATAGCTGCCTCTTAATCAATGCTTTAGAAAAAAAATCTTAGAATCTTAGAACTAATATATATTCTAATATATGGTTCTAGGCAGAAGAATGATAAGGGCTAGGCAATGGAGATTGAGTGATTTGCCCAAGGTCACAATCTAGAAAATATAGCCATCTACCTGACCCCTTTGATCAATGCTCTTTGACAGACTGAAACCAAGGCAAGTGGTAGATAGCCCCTGAGCGAGAATCAAACTGGGAATGAGCTGTTGTATGGATTTCTATTGTCAGATCTGAACCATGAGACAATGTTCAGCCAACAAGTCAGTCAACAAATATTTCTTAAGCCACTGAGGTTTTTTGAGTAGAAGTCGGAAGGGAAGGAGGAGTCAGGTAAGAAAACAGGTCCATTGATAGGCAGTGATCTGCCCAAGATCATGCAATAAGCAAAGCCATGATCTGAGCCCAGATTTTGCCTACAGGTCCTTCCACTACATAAAGCTCCCCACACATGTATTTTCCAATCTTGTTATTTGTTGGTCATTCTTAGCTTCTAAATGCTGACTCCACAATACACACCCTTAATATATCTATGTGCCCATCCTTACCTAGTACCCTCTGAACACCAACATGGGACTGCTCACTTGAACTCTGAACTTTGCTTGTGCCATTCTGTTTAATCCCTGACACCAGCTGGACTCTGACTGTGGCATCACCCTTAGGACTCAGGTTAGCCTAGCTCAGCAAGCAGCCTTGATCTCACCTGCTGTCAGGAAACATAAGCATTGCATGACTCAAGGGGAGAAGAGCCCAGATGCCATCGCGTGGTGTGGAGAGCTCATCATTCACAGGGTTCAGAACAAAGAATATAGAAGACCATTTAGTATAAACTTTCTCATTTTAGAAATGGGGAAACTGAGGCCCAAAGGGGAAAGACCCTTGCTCAGGGTCACCCATGGCTATGCCAATATCTTTCCTGACTTCCAAAGCTTCTAAGAACAGTTCATTACACCAGTACTTTCATCCAAGCATTTAAAAGTGCTGATGGCAGAGTGCTTTGGCAGATGAAGGGCATAGCTCCAATCTGATGGCAGAGGATGAATGCTTTAGGGGAGATCTGGAGGACAGACAGACTAAAGACCTATAAGAGAGCAACATCTTTAAAAGCTGGCCTGTCGGATACTGAGCTAAACCCTCAGGATATAGAGAGAAACAAAAGACAGTCACTATCCTTAAGAACCTTTCATTCTAGGTGCTGAATTTTTAAAAAACTCTTATCTTCCATCCTGAGATCAATACTGTGTATTGGTTCAAGGTTCAGAGCAGAAGAGTGGTAAGAGTTAGGCAAATGAGGGTTAAATGACTTACCCAGGGTCACATTGTTAGAAAGTGTCTGAGGTCACATTTGAACCCAAGACTTTCCATTTCTTGGTCTAGTTTTTGATCCACTGAGCCACCTAGCTGCCCCTCTGTAATGAATTTGGACATGAGTCAGGAAGACTTGGGCTCAAATCGATGTCAGATATTTTCTAGCTGTGTGACTATGGGCAAGTCACCAATGCCTCAGTTTCCTCATGTGTAAAAATTGCAGCAACTCATATGATCTGATACAGAGTAAAGTGAGCAAAACAAGGAGAACAAATTTTACTCTAATAGGATGGTGAGAACAAATAACTTTGAAAGGCCAAAGAATTGTGATTAACACAATAGTCATCCATTGTTCCTGGGAACCCATGATGACGCATGCTAGCCATCTACTGACAGAGAGATAGTAGAACAGAATAAAGGAGCTTATTTGAATGTGGCTGACTTGAGAGTTTGTTTCGCTTGACTGTACACATTTGTTTGGGTTTTCCTTTTTTCCATTGGGAAGAAGAGGAGAAAAGCAATATTTGTTGATTGAAAAAAGTAAAATTTAATTTAGGAGAAAAAAAAAAGCAAAGATCAGAAAAAAGGAAATTGGACTCCATGGTCTCTCTGAGGTCCCTTCAGCCTTTCAATCTCAGATTCTTTGATCCTAAGAAATAGTGTTTGGTTTGGGTTTTCCTTGCCTTGTGACATCATCTGTAGGGAAGGTGGAGAGAGAACATTCAGGGTTTTCTGGGCTGAGCCAGGTTTAGGGTTAGGTTAGGGTTAGGTTACACAAAAAGTACAGTAGAATTTGTATTCTACAGTAGATTCTACAATTCTACAGTAGAATTGCCAAGGCGAATGATGTCATTAAATCTGATCTCACATACCATTCTACCAGAATGGTAATAGCTGAATTTGCTGTTGGTCCCCATTCCATCCTCTCTGTGGGTTGTAAAATTGAGATTTGAACTCTGGACTTCAATCCCCACAAGCCCTTGCTCCACTTCCCCAAAATGCTTTGTAATCTCACGGAATTCTGAGGTGGGCGAGATCAAGAAGGTACTTAAGCTGATTGCAAAGGCTTTTGAGCTCTCTTTTTGGACTTCCATTTTGGAGCAGACGTGGCTCTTTCCATTATGTAGGTGAGGTCTTGTCTAGGCCCCTGTGGCCTAGGCACCACGTTTTCCTTATCCTGTATTTTCTTTTAATCCTTAACTTTTAATAAACCTCATAAAAATATAATACTCCTTACAGAGAGAAACTAATTTCAGATGCCTCAGTCTCCCCTAAATTTTAATCTTTACAGGATATCAAGAACCTTATGGCTGTTCATGGAGAAATATGGCATAATGAATGGCGACCCAGCTGCAGATTTTAAAGCCCTGGGCTTGGGTCCTACCTCTGACAGATCCTGGCCAAATAACCCTGGGAAAGTCCTAGCCCCAAGCAATTTTCTAAGATTATAAACTGAGTCAATTGGGAACTAGTGGAAAGAGTATTGGACTTGCAGTCAAAAAAAACCAGAGTTCATATCAAGAGATGGATTTGTATTGAATATGTAAGGATTTATTTAGCTGTTCACTTCCAGAAAACCAAAGTAAGTTATTTTTTAATGTATGAGCAATTCTCAAATATCAAAGAATAAATTCATGTCTTTTCCTTGGATTTCATGGGGAAATTAGATGAAAATGAATGGTTCTGAAATGTTGAAAGTCAAAGGCAAATAAAAGCATTCATTTTTAAAAAACAAAGTTCAGGTTTTACCTCTGACACATCCTGAGCAAATTATTTAACTTCTCAGTGCTCCACACCATCCTCTAAGGCTATAAACTGCAAAGCAGATACTGAGCTACAATGGCAGACGTAATGAGGGGGAGAGAAAACCTGGCTCCAACTAGTCCCTTTCTACTATCAGACTGATTTAGGGACAGAGTAATGCAAGCAGAATTGCCTCTAAATATTATCATTTAAGATACATGTATAACCTAGTGGAATTGCTCATTGACTATGGGAGGGAGGAAGGAAGAAGGGAGGGAAAGAACATGAATCATGTAATCATGGGAAAATATTCTAAATTAATTAGTTAATTAATATTTAAAAAATAAAAATAAGTGTAAATGTTTTGCTTGGAAAAATAAATAAATATCATTTAAGGGTAGCTACATAGCTTAATAGATAGAGAACCAGGTCTAGAGACAAAAGGTTCTGAGCTCAAATGTGGCATCAGACACTTCCTAGCTGTGTGACCTTAGGCAAGTCACTTAATCCCAATTGCCTCACCCTTATTGTTCTTGTGCCATGGAACAGATACTTAGTCTGAATTCTAAGACAGAAGTTAGGGTTTAATAAAAATTTAAAAGACTGATTTAGAAACAGAATAAAACTCTTGGGCACCATTTGACAAAAAAGAGGTTTCTTTAGCTATAGTAATTCAACAAGGGTACTGCCTCCATACAGAAAGCATCCATCCAGCAGGGCAGGTTTTGGTGACTCACAGAGAATTCTGACATATTGTGCCAGTGATTTTCCCATCACTAGTGGTGATCCAGCAGAAGCTTGGGGAGAATACTATAGGAGATTCTTATTCAGGTAGAGTTAAGGCCAGACAGATTCTGAGATGTCTTACATTTCTGGGATCTTTCAATTCCTTCAAAGAAAAGTGTTTTTAAAATGGCAGCTAAAGGGGAAGCTAGGTAGCACAGTGGAGTTCTCACCAGGCCTAAAGTCAGGAGGATCTGGGTTCAAATTTGGCCTTGAACACTTTTTAGCTGCATGACCCTGAGCAAGTCACTTAGCCTTGATTGCCTAGCCTTTGATGCTCTTCTGCCTTAGAACTGAATACTAAGAAAATAAGGATTAAAAAAAAAAGATGGCAGCTAAATTAGCAAGAGCTTTAGACCAATAGAGACACTACCTGGGTTATAGGTCCAGGGTAGGCTGGGAGGTTAGACATTACAAGAATATAACATAGAACAGTTGGGTTTGATGATCGCTGAGATGCCTTCTACCCACCACTTTCAGGAGAGGCTGTTTGATATAGGGAAAGAATGTAGGAATTACAATCACATGAGGTACATCTGAATCCTGGTTATCCTTTTTATTAGCTATGTGGCCCCAGGGAAGTCTCTTCATTTCTTGGAACCTATGAGCTGTTATTATCGTTGCTATTGTTACTATTATCTCTAAAATGGAATAGTAACTTACAATATTTCTCTTATAGGGCTCTTATCAACTTTTTGAACTCTAAAACAATGTGCCTTCTGTTTATGACTTCCTTTTGGCCCCGTCCATTTCTGTAGTTAACTAAACTTTCTCATATTTCTTATAGACAGGCATCAGAGTGCAGTAGATAGAGGGCTGGCCTCAGAGTCAGGAAGATCCAAGTTTAAGCCCCATCGTTGACACCTATTGGTCTTATGACCCTAAGTAAGTCAGTATTCCAGGCCAGAGAGGTCAAACAGGAAACTCCCAACCCAACAGTCCTGAGTGCAGCCCAAATCAGATTAAAATGTAATTAGAAAATATTTAACAATAAATAAAAATACAATAAAATGTAAGTAATGGTAATAGATGGGGTTTTTTAATCTTTATTTTCTGTCTTGTGATTTATACTAAATATTGATTCCAAAGCAGAACAGTGGTAAGGGCTAGGCAATTTGGGGTTAAGTTACTCTCCCAGGATCACTCAGCTAGGAAATGTCTGGGGGCAGATTTGAACCCAGGAATTCTCATCTCCTGGCCTAGCACTCTATCCACTAAACCACCTAGCTGCCCCAAAAAAGGGTTTTCTAACTTGATATGTGGCCAACAGGAATCCTTATGTATGTTTTAATGGCCTCTTCCTACTTGAGTTTGACAGAACTGTTCTAAGCAACTGGACAGTACCAATCTGCACTCATAGAGAGAGTTTAATCTGGGTTCCCTACTCCAGTGAAAACCCAGCTCTAATACAAAAAAGAGGGGAGGAGGCAGATAGAGTCACATAAACATTAATCCCCAAATGAGACTGCTTTATCCATAAAATGGAGCTGGGGATCATAGAGACACAGAGCTCAGCTGCCCTAGACCTGGGTTCTTTTCATGACAATTTCCCAGAAACCTTATTCTTCTGGGAATAAAACCCATAACCAGAACACATAGCTATTTGTCAAGCCTTTCAGCTTTCTTTGAGGAAAAATATATAATAGTCCTAATTACCCAAATTAAAGTAAATTAATTAAATGCTTTAATGGACTTAATGCATTTATTGTTTAATTATCCATTCAATAATAAATCCATTTGATGAAAGGCAGCAGTGAGAGAGTTGAAACAGAGCTGGCCCACATCTGACCCATCTAGGCTGTATGGTCCTGGGCAGAATTACTTGGCCTCTCAGTGGTCTGGGCAATTCCATAAGACCCTAAGATACAAAGGTGGCAAACTGCATTGGTAGGAGGGAGTATCCTCATCAGAGAATTCCCTCTAGCAATGAAATCAAAGGTCTAGAGCTGATCCTTTTCAATAATAATGCAGTCTATATTTATACCTGGTGACCTATTCCACTAAGGGAGCCAGCTTGTATCTGCCATTAACAAGTAGCTAGAAGTCAATCTGACATTAACAGGCCAAGAATCTGGCAAGATGCTGATGGAATTAGACCCAGGACTAGAAAAGGGAAGGTAGGGAAGGGAATAAAAATTTACATAGTATTATGTGCCAGGCATTGTGTTAAGTTTTATAAATATTATCTCATTTGATCTGCCAGTATTGTTCTCATTTTATAGTTGAGGAAACTGAGGCAAGTTTGTGTGTGACTTACCTGGGACCATACAATTAGTCATTGTCTAAGACTAGATTTGAACTCAGGTCTTTCTGACTCTAGGTCCAGCAGTCTATCCCCTGTGCCATCTAGCTGCCCCTAGAGAAATCAGAGAAATTGGCAAGAGAAATCATTATTCCAAATCTGAGTCCCACCAAGAGGGAGCAACCATTTGATGGGGTGGATTGATGTTGACTTCTGGAAGGAAGTGAGAAGTGAAGGAAAAGAAATTCTGGCACTGTCTAATGTGAACTCTAGATTTGGAGAAAGTAAATTTCAAAGGGTTCAGTGGGACTACATAGAGTAAAATTCTACAGGTCAATCCAGCCTTAAGGGATCCATCAAATCAATCAATAAGCATCCACTAGACCCCTACTATGTGCCAGGAACTGAGCTAGGCTCAGGAGACATAAATCCAAAGACGGAAATAGCTCTTACCCTCAAAGAGCTGCATCCTAGTGGGAAATGTGGCATGTGCATCTACTTATGTATATATAAAGTTTTATATATATATATACACATATATATGTGGGTTTTATATATATATGGGTTGTTTTCATTTTTGTGTATATATAGACTTCATTTTTTAAAAGAAGAAGATAGTAGAAAATACACATCCCTTTGTCTTTTGAAGTGGTGGGACTCTAGGGCCAAGCTCGATTATTGTAACCACATAGTATCCAAATGGCTTTGTTGCTGTTTCTACCCTAACCTCCTGAGTATCAATTCTAAGATAGAAGAGTGGCAAGGGCTAGGTAATCAGGGTTAAGTGACTTGTTCAGAGTCACACAGCTAGGTAGAGTCTGAGGCTAGATTTGAACCCAGATCCCCCTGGTGCTCCATCCAGTAAGCCACCTAGCTACCCCTTAAGCAATGCTTTTGAACAGACTAACACCAAGGCAGATAGTAGAGAACCCCTGAGCTAGAATCAAACCTGGAATATGCTCTTGTATGGACGCAGTGGTCAGTTCTGAACCATGAGACAATGTTCCTAACCCAAACTCCAATCATAGACCCTTGAATTTAGTTTTAGGATTTAGTCTAGAACTTGGAGGAGCCTAAGAATTCTCTAAAGCAATCCATTCATTTTGGATTGGCCCTCTGTCCACTGAGTCACCTAGCCATCTCTCATGCTAGTTATTTTTGGTGAGCATATCCCCCCCCTTCCTTCCTTTCAATGTCTTTGTTAGAAGGATGGCTCTCTGGGAATGGGAAGAGGGAAAGGAGATACATCTGGAAATGAAGACGGCTGGAAAACAAGAGATTTGTCCCATGTGAGAAAGAGTCTGACCCTTGAATGATGCTCACCCTTTTTAGTCTCTCCATCCTCACAGCTCCAGGTGCCTGCACAGGGTAGGGCGCTTAGTAGGCACTCAGCAAAGTTTTGATTCCTGCTGAGCTGTTCTGGGAAGGTCCTAAGTCTCAGTTCAGCTGTCTGGAAAGGCCTGAGCTGGCCCTCACACAATCTGCTGGGCTGTTCTGCAGCCCCCAGTGCTGCCAGGTCCATGAAATATGGAGGCTATTAAACTGCTCAGAGACATCTGCTTTGTTCTCCTCCTGGCTCCCCACAGGTGCTACAGAGCACAGAATATTTGAATTCAGGAAACATGGAGGAAAGAGTCTGGGGAGATGCCAGGCTAGCCAATGACAGCACGATGTGTTTGCAGACCAGTGAGCATAAGCTGGGTGGCTTGAGTGCTCCCGAGAGGGAGAGGCCTCAGTTATCACCCAAATGTACAAGAGAAATGGGTCTAGGAAGGAGAGGCAAAAATAATCATACTTATAAGGATCAAAGGAGCTAGAACTAGAAAGGACTTCAGAAAACATCTTATCCAACCCTGTCATTTTAGAGTGAAAAAGGAGAAAAGGCATCATGCAAAGACCGACCAACTAGAAGACGGGAAAACTGTTTTTTAAACTGTATTTGTTATCAAATGTTTAATAGTGATAGGGCTGGAAGGGATCTCAAGAGGCCGCCTAGTCCAATTCCTTCATTTTTCTGATGAGAAAACTGAGGCTTCAGAGGACTACCAGCAAAGCAGAGCTCTTGACAGAGAGGTGGAAGACCGAGGCTCCTGAACAAGGCATACATTTTCAGAGATAACCAATGGGTTCATCTGTTTTGTTTGATGGTGTGATTTCTAATAAAGGCACGTTCTATTGTAGGGTAGAGGAAGCTAGCAGGGAGAGACAACCATGTAATAGCATATTATTTTTTTAAAACCCTTACCTTCCATCTTAGAATCAGTACTGTGTATTGGTTCCAAGGCAGAAGAGCAATAAGGGCTAGGCAATGGAGGTTGAGTGACTCACCCAGGGTCACTCAGCTAGGAAGTGTCTGAGGCTGAATTCAAACGCAGGACCTCCTGTGTCCAGGCCCTGCTCTCTATCCCCTGAGACATTTAGCTGCTCCCGGTTTGGATTTTTTTTTTAATGTCCTGAAAATTCCCCCTACTAGTTCAATCCAATCCTATCAACATTTATTAGTGTTTACTATGTGCCAAGCCCTGTGTTAAGTGCTGGAAGCTTCCTACTGAGAAGCTCTATAAGGGTACGAATAACATCTCAGGCATCCAGGAGAGGTACCCTTTCCTCTTGTGTCCAAGCATGTTTATTCATACCATTTGAATGAGCTGGGAGTCATCAGGGAATAAGCCTTCAAATGAGATGGAAGCCTGTTGGTCTTATCATCTACCCTGCCATGACATCCTGAGGTCCTCTAGCCATCATCATCTGTCCTGCTGGCATGTCCTCCAAGTTCGTGGCTCCATCATCTGCCCCACTGGTGCACACTAAGGACCACTGAACATTATCAGCATTACCCAAACTCTTAGGATTTCTGGGTGTTTCCATCTGCAGTAGTACAGCAGAACCCTCCTTTATTGGTTGGCATCCCCAAATAGAGTTTGAGTTTCTTGAGAGAATTTTCTATTCTATCCCCTCATTGAGCACAGTGCTTGGCACATTTGTTGTCAAGGTTGTGGTGGAGGTGGTGATGGTCATTGAGTCATTCAGTTGTGTCAGACTCTCCATGATCCTATGGACCATAGCACACCAATGCCGTCCATGGGGTTTTCTTGGCAAAGACACTAGAGTGGTTTGCCATTTCCTTCATTTTACAGATGAGGAACAGAGGCAAACAGGATTAAGTGACTTGCCCAGGATCACAGGTCTTCCTGACTCCCTACAATACCTGCCTCTCATCACTAGAGTGATCTACAAAAGAGTTAATCAAAGAGCTCCATGAACTCTGATGCAATCATCAAACAATAGCAAAATGGCCACCAACCCTGCTCATTTATACCCTAATACAGTAAGATCTTGCTGAAAAACTCAGAGACATCAATGACTTCAAGCCAGGAAGCCTATGACCCATTTTCCAAAAGAGATATTTGGGCCTCAGAGCAGTAGAGGTTGGAGAAGAAACATGGGACTATCCTGTTCTAGAAGTGGCAGACCATGAACCTTCCCTCCTCCTAAAAAAAATGGTGAATGGGCTTATGCTGTGTTGCAAAGGATATGAGGTCCCAGGACCCAGGTTCATGACCCAGTTTACATATTTCTTACCTATGTGAACTTGGATAAATCAAAGAACCCATCTGACTCTGTTTCCTCTTCTGAAAAATGAAGTTAAACTAGTTCATCTTTAAGGTTCCTTCTAACTCTAAGTCTTATGATCTGTTTGTTTATTTAGGGTTCTTTTTGGCTAGAGAGATGATTTCACTGGGAAGGAAACTCTGTCTGCTTATACACCCATTCTAAAGTCTAGTGTCCCTCTCAACCCTGTCTCTCCCTTTCCTGGACCCTTCCCTATCATTGTCAGCTGCCAAACTGAGAAGGTTAGATTTCCTCCAGCTCAGTGAAGCGCACGCCCTGGACGGGGTCTGCCAACATTTGGGTCTTTGACAGGCACCTCTCAAAATAGAATCTGCCGCAGGCATTGCTGCCCAGACTCTGCTGTGGCCACAGGCACTCACTGGGAGAGGACTCAGAAGAGCTGCCCCTTAGTCATAGTTCACCCCATCCTTGCCTTCCCAGAGCTGGTGGAGAGAAGCCATTTAGGACCCAAAGGTGAAGAGACATGCTGAGTCTCAAGGGTCAAGAAAGGGCAGGGGAAAAAAGAAGAAAGAAAGGGCAGGCAGCTTCCTGCAGGAATGATTTCATGAGCCTCCGAAATTTCAGGAGCCTCCAGATGCTTTCCCAACCCCTCTCCACCCCCAAAAGAGCCTCCCTTTTGTGCTGTGGTACCTGAAGTCCCCCCTCTAATAGAGAGCCAAGCCTCTTCATCCTAGAAAGATAGTGTGCCATTAAAGCTGCATGACCCTAGGTAAGTCCCTCTCCCTCTCTGAGCCTCAGGCATCTTGGTGTGTAAAAGGATGAGACTGGATTAGATGACCTTAGGGAGCCTTCCAGCTCTGACAGTGACCCATGGCACACTAAGAATGCAAAGACCTCTAGGTGAAAGTCACCGAAGACTGACATTCACAGTTTCGACAAGGTCCAATAGATGATTAATTAATAATTCATAGTTGTATATAATATTATTATAACATTAATTATAATTATTATACAATTGGTAGTCAATACTATGTAAGTATTCATTAATGTTATTATTGATGTCATGGATTTGTGGAATTTTGTTATTAGTTAATAATGATTCATAGCTAATTAATTAATCATTCGCAGGTTTGCTAGAAGATAATAGGACATTGGGTGTCCTTTTTAGGATCAGGAGCAGATTGAGGGGAAGTGGCAGACAAAGAAACTGAAAACCATAGAAAGCCAAATTTTCCTTCCTTGCCAATCTGGAAAGTTCTTTTCAACTCTTAGCCCCAACTGTCGGGATCAGCAGGCTACAATGTGCTCAATAATAGTAGCTAACATTTTTATTGCACTTTAAGGTTGGTCAAGCACTTTGGGGGATTTTAATCTCCTTTGGGCCTCCCAACAACCCACTGAGGTAAGTGCTATTGTTATCCCCATATTGAAAATAAGGAAACTCGGGAAGATTTGAGTGACTTGCCTGGGCTCACACAAGTGTCTGAGGTAAGATTTGCACTCCCATCTTCCTGACCCCCAAGTCCAGGGCTCTGTCTGTCACATTGCCTAGCTGCCATATAGAATGCTGGCTTTTTCCTTGAATGAATTTCAACCTTTTGCTTTCCCATTGTTGCTAGTATTTAGGGCTATCCAAAGCCCAGTTCTATAAGCTCCTAGAGTGTTAGAGCTGGAAGGGACCTTAGATGTCATCTAGTCTAACCTCTGTATTTTATAGCTGAGGAAACTGAGGCCTAGAGAAGAGGTGGTGTTTGCCCAAGATCACATAATAATCACCTTTGGATAACAATCCCAACATAGGTTCAAATCCCACTGTATATGACACACTCACCTCTCAGTGTCCCTGGAAACTCTCAGACTGTAAGTTATTGACTCCATGTAGGTGCTAAACCATATCAGTAGTAATGATCAGTAATGAGTAGTAATGATTAGAATGATGCCAATGTATAGTTAATTGAATAATTAATTAAATATTTGAATATTATTAAAAATTTCCAAATTATTTAAATATTATTAAAAACAATTGAATAACAGATTATTCCAAAAATTAACCCAAATGTGTTTCCCTCTTGGAGAGGTCTCTGAACAAAGGCTGAATGACCAACCATTCCTTGGGGATCATCGATTTGGAGTCAGAAGGAATCTTGGAAGTCACTAAGACTAACCCCTCCATTTTATAGATGAGGAGTTTGTTATCCAAAGGTGAGGTTACACAAAGTAAGTGGCAAAGCTGAGATTCGAGCCCAGGCCAGATGAATCCAAATCCCATCCCCATTCCACTGTGGCACAGAGGGACTTGTGGCTCAGTATAGATGAGCCAGATAGCCTCAAAGATCCCTTTTACTTTCTAGAATCTTTTCTGCAAGAGCTGTTACTTACTAGAAGCCAAGTCTCTTGGGTCCACCCTGAGTCTTTGCCTTCTATTGTTTGGTTTTTAATGATGCTGCCATCTTAAACCCATGAAATCCCCTTGACTGCAGGATGAGCCCCCAAAGTATAGAAGTAATTGATGCTCTTTCCTGGTTTCAAACATGGCCCCCACTGTCACACCTCCAGGCACCATAGTTCCTACCCTTTCAGGGAGTTTGAAAAATTGACAATCGGACCATTGCCATCCTCATTGACAGCTCTATCCATTTCCCACTTCCTTCTGTTTTCCGGTTGGTGACAATTCCTTAGGTACCTCCAGACTCTCAGGGAAGATGACTTAAGTTTATAAGACCACAAAGAAAAAACCAAAAAGTACCCAACGGATTGAAATGCCTGTTTGATTCTGGAATGCGTTCCTAAGAATGCCAAATACACAATAATCCGTGTTTTGTACTTGAGAGTCGGCCTCAGCTCTCACATGGCCCCATTTACTTTGTATAACCTTTGGATAACAACCTACAACATGGGTTCAAATTCCACTGTATGTGACATGCTCTCCTCTCAGAGTCTCAGGAAACTATAAGCTATTGGCTGCATGTCGGTGCTAAACCATATCAGTAAAGGGGGATTCCTAGACCAGAACTATTCCTAGATCTGGACACCCCCCCCAAAAAAAGTCTAAGAACTAATTCTTCAAACATTTCCCTCCCTAGACACTTGGGTCATGCAAAAGCATCTTTTATGTCCTTCTAAGACCCCAGTGGAATAAATAGTTGGTAAATATTTTACAATTTTTGACTTACACATTGGAGAGCTTAGCATTTTATTATTCAATCATGTTATGACTCTTCCAGACCCCATTTGGGGTTTTCTTGGCAAAGATACTGTAGAGATTTTCCATTTCCTTTGCTAGCTCATTTTACAGATGAAGAGACTGAAGCAAACAAGGTTAAGTGACTTGTCCAGAGTCACACAGCTAGGAATCGTCTGAGGCCAGATCTGAACTCAGAAGGAAGAGTATTTCTGACTCCAGACCCATCACTATTTCCACTGCGCCACCTAGTTGCCCCTAGGCCTTAAGAACTCAGAATTTATTAAGGACTTGAGAGTGGACAGAATGCCAGACTTAGATCAGGGATCTGGGTGAGAATCTTGCCTCATACATTTACTAGTGAGGTGATCCAGGGGAAATCATTTAACTCTTCTGGCTCTCAGTTCCCTCTTTTATAAAATGAAAGGGTTGGACTTGATGACTTCTAAGTTCTTTACCAAATCTAAACCTATGATCTTGTTGGCACCTGACATGGAATTGCATAGGTCTTGGGCCAAAAACACTGCTCTTGCCCTCAATGATCTGAATGTAACCTAGAAGAAGAGACAATACAATGGACAAGCTTATCCATTAAGTGTGGGTAAACTGGTAAACCAGACCTACAGCTGATCAATGTATGAATACAATCATAGTACAGGTACTTTCCACTACCACTGTGAAAAGGCTCATTTCATCACACAGGCAGAACCATGATGCTTGACCTTGGGTGGAGTAAACATCAGCAGGATCAGCAGGAACAGCCCAAGAAGGCAACTGGAAATTACAATTCCACTTTTCTCTTTCTTATTCAAATGCTTGATATAGCAAAAGGGAAGAGTATTTCCTCAGGTACATCTTCTCTTGCTACCACCCCTGAGATCCTAGAAGTGGAAGGAAATTCCTAGGAGAAAGAAAATTCCAAACCAACGGATTGTAATTCTGAGAGCCCTTCTGGGAGAGACAATTGACATTGAAGAAGGCAGGGAGGAGGGGAAGAAAGGAGAAAGGGAGGGAAAGGAAGGAAGTGAAAAGAGGGAGGAAAGGGGGAAAGGGAAGGAAGGGAACTAATTTTGGCTTGGCTTCCCCATGGGTAACCGAGGTTTGTAAAGCTCATTATCTCATAGAGATGTTGTGAGGAAAGCTTTTTCTAAATGTTGAAGCCTTGTAGAAGTGGGAGTGATTATGTCTAAGTATGGAGTTGGAATCAGCATCTTTTGATAAGGGTTTGTCAAGTAAATAAAAAAAACAAATTCTCCTCTTCCAAGCTATCCAACTCTCCCCAAGGTATATTTCCCAGGTGAGAGGATTACTAACATTACTTATCATCACAGAAACTGAGCCAGTTTTAAAATCTGATAACCTGAGTTCAAATTCTGACCTCTGCTAATTAATACTTATATGACCTTGGGCAAGTCAGTGCCCCTCTTTAGGCTTCCATTTCTCATGATAAAAGAATGGTATTGGGTTATATGATACCTAAGTCTATTCCAATTCTAAATCTTATTATTTGATAAAGGTCTTCATCTCTCCACCCCACACCCAACCTCCACCCCAGAAGTTATATTAAAATACAGGGTCTGTTCCAGTCTGAGATAAACATCCTAGCAAATTGTTTTTTGGAAATTACTTGAGAGGAAAATGATCCTATCCAATGTAAGCAGGATCTTGTCTTATGTGGTTGAAGAACTCTCATATAAGGGTTTAATTAACAGGAATCTTGGTATTACCAGGAGATTGAGAGGACGTGAAGGTTGTGTGCCCAGGTAATGAATTCAACTTGAAGAGGGTTTTAGTGGTCAATGTAAGAGTGAGTAACTCCATACACAGCTTGGCATGCCCTCACTGCTGCCCTTCACTATACTCTGGGACCTAGAGTAAACAAGATTGTGTAAGCTGAGAACCCATTCTCTAGTGCTGCCCATCCCACCCGCCCAGCACAGACAGCAGTGCTAACAGTCTTTAAGATGCTCTCTCACATAGCAAATGTGGATCATTCACTTTGGAGAACTGGCTAGTTTCTTTCAGGGGGATGAGTTTAGCCAGCAGATACTGGGTGACCCAAGATATCGGAAGATGATGATCCCATAGGGCAGCTTTGCCCAAGTGCCTAGCATAGTGCTCTACCCACTGTGGACATTTGGTAAATGTTAGATATGCCTAAAAGGCAAAGCTTTTCAACCTTTGGGGTGTGAATGACCCCTATGATTCATGGCCTGATAAACTATGAACCCCCTTTTTAGAGCATGTTTTTAAACATATAAAATACATAAGATGCCAAAAATTAATGAAAATAAAGATGGATGTTTTTTCTCTTCTGATTTCACAGATTCCCCTGAAATCTATTCCTAGCTGATAAGTCTCCAGTTGAGAATTCTGACTATGAGGTTTTGAACTCCAGGCATGGGTGCCACCATCTTGTCTGTGCCTCTGTCCAGGCAATAGACCAAACTAATCTCCTTGGCAAGCTCCAAAATTCAGGCAATAAACTTGCTTTCTCCAGTTTCTATGCTCTCCCCAAACCTTCCCTTTTGACCTACAGGTCCAACTTAACTATCCACAAAAAGGAAGCCTCTGTTCCCTGACTATCCTCACTCCTGGCAAAATAGAATACCCAGGGAGTAACAGTAAGATCTCCTGGACAGAAGCACTCCTGACAAGGCCACAAACAAAATAATCAGACAAAACAACAGAGCCAGCCCAGATCCTGATCAGGGAGAATGGGAGACAGAGCACTCAGGAGGTAATTCCCAGAGGAGAATGGGATTTTGAAAGCCTGAGCAGTGCTAATCAAACACGGCCGATTTTCATCTAGGCTGTAATTAACTTTAACCAAGTGAGGAACCAGCTGGCTGCCTTTGGGCAGGACTTGCCTGGCAGTTTGATAGGTCTCTTAAACTGGCTCCAGCCTTCTAAAGGAAAAAAACGGGGGAAAGAGAGGATTAAATAAATGGGTCCACTGACTTCTCCCACTAATGAGAAGTAACAGGCATGGCCCTTTCACAGGTGCCAGCTCCCAAAATTCTAGAGCTGGGAGGGACCTCAGAACACAGAATATTAGAACTAGGATGGTCTTTAGAGTAAGGAATGGCGAAGGCAGGAGAAAACTTTAGAATATAGGATTTCTGAGCTGAGAGGAGCCTTACAACAGGGAATATCTGAACTGGGAGGAAGCTCCCAGAAGAAAGACAATGAAAGATATTCTCTAAAATCATTATAAACCTCTTTTTTTTCTTTCCATAGTTGAACATTTTTTAATGTCCTTTATATATGTCAAATGATGCCCTCCCTATTAGGGGAGGGGAGGGAGAGAGTCAATTGGGTATTTTAATGTAACAAACAAATCAACAAAAATTTTTTAAAGAAAATAAGCATACATACTCAAAAAAAGAAAAATTAATTTAACTTTAAAAAGAAAGAAAAGAAGAAAAACTCTTCGTACCATGTAGTTTTTTGACTCCTGGTGAATTCTGAAAGTCACGCAATGGCCTTGGTCTAGGCTTCTTTTTTCAATCCTGGCTGACCTTGTTTCTTGTCCCCATCTTGCTTCTCTCCATTACTGGGTGACCACAGGCCAGTCACATGGCCTCACTAGGCCTCAATTTCCTTGCCCATAAAATGAAACCGCTGGACCAAATGACCTGTTAGGGCCTGTCCAGCTCTAAATCTCTGAGTTCTTATGGTGAATAATGATAAACCACTAAGGAAATGAAAGAAAGTGAGGATCCTCATGATCAATAACATTTCCATGGGGCTTTACAGGTACAAACATTTACATCAGTTCTCTCATTTCCTGTTAATAGCTCACATCCCTCCAGCTCCTAATGGCCCACCTTGTGCATCTCCCACAATGCCACTCCAAGGTGCATAGGAAAAGTATTATTATCCTCATTTTACAGAGGAGGAAACCAAGGCTCCAGGTGTTGAAATGATTTCCCTTAGGTAGACATTCTTGATCTGAAATCCACAGAACCCTCCTCCATGGTTGCCTAAATAGATTTCAAAGGTTCTGTGAACTTGGATGGGGGAAAATATCCATCTTTATTTTCTAACCTGTGACTACATTTTACATTTCCTACAATTATTTAAAAACATTATTCTGAGAAAGAGTCCAGGTTACAAACAAGGTTAAGAATCTTTGGCTTAATGTCATGTGGATTACAAGTGGTTAAGATACTTTGGGGGAACTTTTGACTTCAAGGGCAGTATTTGATCCATTAGGAAGGAAGGAAGGAAGGAAGGAAGGAAGGAAGGAAGGAAGGAAGGAAGGAAGGAAGGAAGGAAGGAAGGAAGGAAGGAAGGAAGGAAGGAAGGAAGGAAGGAAGGAAGGAAGGAAGGAAGGGAGGGAGGAAGGAAGGAAGGAAGGAAGGGAGGAAGGAAGGGAGGGAGGGAGGGAGGGAGGGAGGGAAGGAAGGAAGGAAGGAAGGAAGGAAGGAAGGAAGGAAGGAAGGAAGGAAGGAAGGAAGGAAGGAAGGAAGGAAGGAAGGAAGGAAGGAAGGAAATGGAGGGAATAGTGAAATCCCCTTATGTTCTTTCACTCTAATTCAACAGCAAGCAGCTATAACTAGGATCAGATATAAACTCTTTCTCTTTAGCCATTAAAACAAATGTTCTTAACTTGTAAATCTATGACTAGATCTTGGGGGTGGGAGAGGATCTGTGAACCTAGATGAAAAAAAATCTCCATCTTCATTTTCACTAACCTCTAATTAAAATTGGACATTTCCTTCAATCTTTAAAAACATTATTCTGATACAAAGTCCATAGACTTCACTAGAATATAAAAGAGATTGATCATGACACACAAAGGGTTAAGAATCACTGCTTTAAAGACCTCCAAAATTTATCTTTCCAGCCTCATTGCGTATTACTCCCCCAGCCCCCACAAACTCTGAAATACAGCCAAACTAGCCCACAACCTGCTCTAGCTCCCACCTCCATACCTTTGTCCTATTTCTAATCCCCTTCTTGGAATTCACTTCTTTTCCTTTACTTCATGAATCCTTTTCTTCCTTCAAGATAAACCTCAAGCACTTTTCTGATCCTTCCACGGGCCAGTGTCTTCCCTCCCAGACTACTTTATATTTGCTTCTTGTTATTCTCTTTATATTTATTCTGTTTATTTTTATATATACACTTCTATATACACAAAGAAGCTAGCGACAAGAAAATCTCCATATAACCCAAAATATTTGTAGCAGCACTTTTTGTGATGACAAAGAATTAGGGAGGGGGGTGGGGAGTAAATCAATGCTCATCAATTGGGGAATGACTAAAAAAATTATGGGACAGTGTTGTGAGGAATATGTGTAATGAATAGAGAGAAACATGGAAGATATACATGAACTGATATAGAGTGAAATCAGCAGAGCCAAGAAAATAGCATATACAGTAACTACAACAATGTAAAGGGGAAAAGTTGAAAATAAATGTAACAAAAATATAAAGATGAAGCAAGACTCAAAGAAGAAATACAAGAAGACATCCCCAACCCATCCCTTTGTGGTGATTACCCACTGTACATGTTTTCAGACTGTTTCAACATTGCGTTATTTTTTTGCTTCTTAAAAAATACTTTTTATTATATAGGATGGCCCTCTGGAAGGAGGGAAGAAAAAGATGCTCAGGATACATATGATGATGTCAAAGACAGAAAAATCAATTTAAAATTTTTTTAAGATTATAATTTCTTTGAAAGCTGGAATGGTTCATTCATTATATCTGTACAAGCAATGCCTAATACAGTGCCTGGTACATAATAGACCCTTAAAAATACTTAATTGAAAACACTGGGACTCTGTACTAGAGCACTGACTTTTAGAGGGTGTTAGTAGCACTTCAGGTAGAAATCAACTGTATAATTAGTTAAAATAAGAAAGCTCCCCAATGACATGGCCACTCCTCTTCTCTAACCAGAAGCATCATGGGAAGGCATTTTTCAAACCAGTAGCCCTGGGTATAAAATTGCTTGACATGGTTCTGGTGGAATGAGTGATCTGACAAACTGTTGGTTTCCACTATATAGATGAATGTTTCCAACAGACCCACTTTCATAGTGAGTGCCATTTTCATATACTGCCAATCTCTGCTAGCTGGACAACACTGTGGGATGCATCCTGGCTTCTCTCCAACAAAAGGGTCCATAGGGTGGAGGAGCATGTTAAAGTCTTGGGAACAATCAGACTTTATTCCCTTTGTGAATTTGCTCAAGAAGACAATAAAATCCTCTATATAGCCACCAGCTTCCCCCTTTCCCGGTTTCCCCTCCCCCCAAACAAGGCATTATGGGATAACCCTGCTGCAGAAAAGAGATTTTCAAGACTAGATGGAAGATGATAGCAGGTGGCATGGTTTCACACAAAAGGAAAAAGAAATCACAAGATTAGCAGAACCTATAATCATAATTATTTTTATAATAGCCAGAGGAACAATAGCATCAGAAATCAAGACCAAAACTCAGTCACCACCTCCATTAAAATGATGAAGTTGTTGTTCAGTTGTTTCAGTAGTGTCCGATTCTTCATGTCCCCATGGACCACAGCATGCCAATGTTGTTCATGGAATTTTCTTGGCAAATTTCTCCAGTGGCAAACAGATGTCCCAAGGTCACACAGTAAGGAAGTTTCTGAAAACAGATTTGAATTTAGATCTTCCTGATTCCAAGCCCAGTTCTCTATCCACTGTGCTACATAACTGAAGCTAAGAGAAAGCTTAATGATCTTTTCATCAACCCTGACTTCCCCATTTTGCAGATGAGGAAACAGGTTGAAGTAGACTTAGATAACTATGTCAAGGTCCAAGTTAGCGTGGCAGAATTGGGACCAGAATTCATGTCTCCTAATTCCCTATCAAGGGCTCCCTTTCCCATAATATTCAAATTCTGATTCTAATATTTATCATCTACCTGTGCTACATACTTTTGGGTAATATGCTTTCCCCTCTGGACCTCATTTTCTTCACCTGTTAACTGTTAAAGGAGAAGGTTGAATTAAGTGGCCCCTGAAGTCCCTTCCAGGTGTAGCTACATGGTGCTTCAGATGAGAATATAGGCCCAGAATGAGGAAGTAACTTGCCCAAAGACACAGCTAGGAAATGAAGCTTAGGCTCAAACTTGGATTTTTGACTCTGAGTTCAATACGCTTGCCATTATGCCACACCATTTCTCATAAATTTTCAGGAGGACATATTCAGGAAGGCAGCTTAACATAGAAAGAAACCTGAATCCTCAGGGCTCCCCAATAAATTATTATGTGATTTGGTTACAGATAACTTAACCTTCTAGAGCTTCCATTTTCTCATGTGTGAAATGAAGACATTGAACAAGATGATCTCTAAGACCATTTCCATCTCTTACATTCTATAACTGTATAACAACTTACATTTCTAAAATGCTCTGATGCTTTTAAACTTCTTTACTTAATAATTATAATAGCTCACATTTATAGAATTCTTCAGGATTTACAAAGTACTTTCCTCACAACAACACTATGAGGTAGACAGCAAAAGTATTTTTGTCCCTGTTTTAGAGATAAATAAGTTGTGACTCAGAGAAATTTTGACTTTCCCAAAGTCATACAGCCAGTGTCAGGCAAGATTTTAATCCAAATCTTAGGACTCAAAAATGTTTGGGGGGCGGGGGAGATTCTCGTCACTATAATACAGCTCCCTTCCAATGGCTCATTTAATCTTCAGAACACCATAATGTGTAAAGTACAAGTATTATCACTTTTTTACAAATGAGGAAACTGAGGCCCAAAGTGGTTGGGTGGTTTGTCCCAGGTCACACAATGACTAAGTGGCAAGATTTGAATCCAGATCTTCTAACTCTAAGCTTAGCACTCTTTCTAATATCCCCAGATCATTCCTTCATATACAGAATAAGGTCTTGGGCTTAGGTGATGTTAATAAAGACACTGGAAGAATGAAAAAATTGTGAAACATTCCATGACAATCCTTCTTTCACATATTTCTAAATATAGAATAGTTTTTTTATAATTGAATTCTTTTAAAAATATGTATTTATTTCAGTTACATGTAGAAACATTTTTTCTTGCTTATACCTGGTTTATTCTTTGATTTAATTGATTAATTTAATGCAAAGTCCAGGTAAGCTTTACTCATACATAAATGAGGAAACTGAGTCCAGAAAAAGAAGGCTTTCTTTTTATCCCCAAAGGACACATAGTAGCACTCAAGCCTAGAGTTTAGGTCTTTTGGCTCTCATTCAGTACTCTGCATAATATGTTATTAGGTTAGGCCACCCAGCAAAAATCTTTCCTGGGCCAGGAAAAGATGGATAGTTAGATGATGTTGATGATGTTGATGATGATGATGATGATGATGATGATATTGATAGCTGTGTCAATGAAGTTCATCCCCTCCCCTTCCGGAGTAACTTTACCTGTCTATCAAACATTCCTGACATAGCATAGTTGTGCCAGATTTGCATCTGTGTATGTTCTGTATGTCAATAAAAGTCAAGGCTTTGGGATTCTGAGTGGGAGAATACAGAAAGAATTGGGAGAATCAAGGAGAGAAAGAAGAAGGAAGAAGTCAAGGTGCAGAGCAGGCAGGTGGAGGGAAGGAGGAAAGAGACTGGCAGGCTAGCAACACACAGTCAGGTTACTTAGGAATGATTGTCTACCCCTTCCAACAAACTTTATAAAATATATATCTGGGTAGAAATATTATTTTCAATTCTTATATGGCATAAGATTAAAATAAAAATCCAATGACTCTAAGAATTATATTTTATAAGATTTATTAATAATCACTTGAAGTAAAAAAAATAAAGACAAAAGCAAAAGCCTGAGTAAAGAGAAGTTTTCCCAGCCATGTTAAGCGGGAAGAGAGAGAGGGGGGAAGGGTTACACACAACTTTATCTCCAAAATGTAAAGACCTAATGTGAGAACGAAAGTGGGATGCTGGGAATTGCTGTCCCGGGGATCAGATTCTAATTACACAATGGTGATGATGTTGATGATATTGATAATGGTGATGACGATGTTGTTAATGATGTTGATGTTGATGATGTTGTTGATGATGATGATGATGATGATGATGACTGAATTTGGAATTAGAGGTTTTCTTTCCATTTGAACCTTTCTGACCCTTCCCACTATAATGATTAAAATTTTCTTGGAGACTGTCTCCAACCTCTTTCACCCTTCCATTGTATTGGTCTTCTCCTCCTCTCCCTCCATGTGCTTCTTTATGAAATATAAAATTACCCAATTTTATTTCTTTTCCCATTTCTCTTAGTATTATCTTCTTTTTTTACCCCTAGTTTTTATATTTTTTGACATTTCATCTTACACTGTTTGTCACTGTTCCCTCTAAGTATACTTTTTCTAGCTACCCTAGTGATAATAACAATTTTAAGAGTAACTAATATCATGTTTTCTTATAGGAATACAAATCATTTGAACTTATTGGGTCCCCTAAAAATGTTTTTGTTTGGTTGGGTTTTTTCCCTTTCTTAATTACCTTTTGGTGATTCTCTTGAGTTCTGTATTTGAGCATCAAATTTTCTGTTTAAGTCAGGTCTTTTCTTAATGAATGCTTGGAAGTCTTCTATTTTATTAAATGACCATATTTTCTCCTGCAAGAATATAGTTGATTTTACTGGGTATTTGATTCTTGGTTGTAGACCCAATTCCCTTGCTTTCCAGAATATCATATTCCATGCCTTCTGGTCCTTCAATGTGGATGCAGCCAGGTCCTATGTTATCCTAACTGTGATTCCATGATATCTAAATGGTTTCTTCTTAGTAGATTGTAGTATCTTTTCCTTGGCCTGGTAGTTCTTGAATTCAGCTATAACATTTCTGGTCATTGTCAATTGGGGATTAAATGCAGGAGGTAATCTGTGGATTCTTTCAATCTCCACTTTTATCTCTCATTCAAGAATGTCAGGGCAGTTTTCTTGGATAATTTCCTGTAGAATGATGTCCAAGCTTTTTCTTTGGTCATGATTTTCCAGTAGTCCAATAATTCTTAAATTGTCTCTTCTGGATTTATTTTCCAGGTCTGTAATTTTATCAATGAGGTGTTTCCTATTTTCCTCAAAATTTTCATTCTTTTTCTTTTGTCTTATAGACTCCTACTGGCTTATAAAGTAATTTGCTTCTAGTTATTGGATTCTAATTTTTAAAGACTGAATTTCATTCCTGGATTTTTGGTCATCCTTCTGGTCTGTTTTTCTTTGAAGGTCATCTTTCACTTTCTTTGCCTTGTTTTCAAGCTGGTCAATTCTGGCTTTCAAGACACTATTGTCTTGTTTTAGTTTATGTGCCTCTGTTTCCAGATGACTTCTTTTGCTTTTTAAGTCCTTTTCCCAATTATCTTCAGCCTCTCTTAATTGTTTTTTTTAATTGTTTTTGAGTTCTTCCAAAGTCTTAGTCCAATTTGTTGGACTGTCTGCATTTTTGCTTGGTGTTCCTTGGTGCTCCTCTGTTCCATTTACTCTTTGTTCATTACCTGGATAGAAGTTTCTATTATAATTTCTTTTTTCTTTTTCTGTTGTTTACTCATATTTTTCCTTCTTACCCCCCCCCTCCCCTCCCACCCCCTTATCACTGGCTATAATATTGCTCCTCTGATTATTTGATGAGCCTGTGTATTTGGACTATTCTGTCCTGAAGAGGCTTCTTCTCTGCTCTGCTGATTGACTAGATTAATGAGCCCTGCAGTCAGATCTTCCCCAGCTGTCAGCAGAAGCTGAAGGTGTAGGTGAAGGTGTGGAGGCTGAAGGGAGCTGGGCTTCCAGCCCTATTATCAAGGTATTCTGTTGCCATTGCAGTTTTCACCCTGGGATCTGAGTCAGCAGGATTCTTACAAGGACTCTCAGCTCAGTCAGTGGGGGAGGGGTGTTGTGTTGGAGATTGAGCTTCCCTGCCCTCTGAAGGCTTTTTATCTGCCCTATTGATAGACTAGGCTAAACTTGGACAGAGCTGATCTGCAAAGCTAGATGTGCCCTGAGGCCAAAACCTTGAGAAGAGGAGGCCCAAGATGGAGAGTAGTGGCTTTGACTAGACTGCCCTTCCCTCCACACCTCTCCTCCAGCTGCCTCCCTGCCAGCTGTGGTTAGAGCCCTGAGCCTGACACAGCAGTGGCAGTAAGGCATTCCCTTTGAATTGGAGCCCTTATCCTAAGATTCCAGCAACCTCTGGAGACTCAGCACAGTAAGTGGGGGAGGGGTCCTGGAACCATCCTTCTTCCTTTACCTTAAACCAGAGAATTCAACCTTCCCTGTGTACCTTTTAAGTTGAATCAAGCAAGAGGGTCCCCCAGCTCTGACCTGTTGTTAGATTTGGCTTTCTGTCCCCTTGAAGCACTTTGTTTTTGATTGGTGTGGAAGGATTTTCACAGAGGTCTGGACTTTTGTTGCTTCTAAGCAGCCATCTTTACTCTGCCCCACAATAGAATAGTTTTACTATCAACAAGTAAGCCTATGATTCTAAAACGATCTTTCATTGATAAAGCAAAAAGATGATGAAATCAATGAGGAGAAAAATGTCTATGCATCCATTAGTGTAGTTTTGTAGGTAACAGATTAGGATACCTTGAATGATCTGGGGCAGTGACATTTGCCAGTTATGAACAATTGAGGGTTTTGTTGGTTTTTAAAGACAAAGCACAGACAATAACAGTCAGTCTAATGTTGCTCTGCTTCAAACCTAAGAAACTTTGATTCACTTATATCAGTTAAAGGAGAAAAGACTGATTTCAACATCATGCCCCTTTTGGAGGGGATAGAATAGGCTCAGAAATTGGTTTTCTGGAGGGAAACCCAACAATTCTTCTGCATTGACTGACAATTTTTGACATTTTTTCACAGCTAGATCTCAGCTGCCCTAACTAAAATATAAGTGGCCTGAGTGCAGACATCTTTTGCCTTTTCAGTGACCATTTGAGCCAGAGACAGAGGTACCCTCTGATATTGCTGCTGAAAAGCCTTCATATAAAACATGATCTGCATGTGACTCCAAACTGTCATCCACTAGGTCTAGCTGAATTGAATAGCTTTTGCTGACTATGGATTTATAAATTAATACCTTGATCCTTTAAGAGAAGATGTCAAATCAGAATTATGGTACCTAAGCTAATTGAGGCCAATCTATAATCTGCAACAATCTTACAATAATTTTTGCAACAGGATGGTCAATATCAAATGAGGAGGAGTACTTTATAAAGTGTCATGTACAAGGGATCTCTGCTATCATCACCATCAATATTTCTACATTAATAATAGTTACATAGTATTTTCATGTTTGCACAGCACTTTATGTATATTATCTCATTTGATCTTACAACATGAATAGGAAGTATTATGCTGAACCATCAGAAGTTTCCTGTGCTTGCCCTTTTTTTCCTTGCCCTTTTCACAGTATGCACAAATTTCCAATTACTCCTTTAAAATTAATACAAGAAGCAGCTAGTTAGCTCTGTGGATGGAGAGCCAGGCCTAGAGATAGGAAGTCCTGAGTTCTAATCTGACATCAGACACTTCCTAGCTATGTGACTCTGCACAAGTCACTTAACCCCATTTATCTAACCCCTACCACTCTTCTGCCTTGGAACCAAAACTTATATTCAGTCTAAAACAGAAAGTAAGGATTTTTAAAAAGGGTTTTTTAAAGTTAATATCATTTGCAGTTCCTTTTTTTAATACTTACTTTATAAGTAAGTACTTTCCAGGTTATTGTGGAAGAGACATGAAGAAAGAGAGGATTTGCAGGACAAGCCAGGCATGCAGACCAAGGTGAAGGACTTGATCTGTCTGTCAATCAAGGCAAAGATTCCAAACAGAATGTTCCCAGGAGGAGGCAGTTAGAGCTGGCCAGGGGGAGGAACTGATTCCCTCTTTCTGAGGATGACTGACCAAGAAGAAATCTCTTCTCTGGTTTCCTAATCAAAAGAGACTGGCTTTTTCTGATCTAGAGAGAGAGAGAGAGAGAGAGAGAAGAGAGAGAGAGAGAGAGAGAGAGAGAGAGAGAGAGAGAGAGAGAGAGAGAGAGAGAGAGAGAGAGAGAGAGAGAGAGAGAGAGAGAGAGAGAGAGAGAGAGAGAGAGAGAGAGAGAGAGAGAGAGAGAGAGAGAGAGAGAGAGAGAGAGAGAGAGAGAGAGAGAGAGAGAGAGAGAGAGAGAGAGAGAGAGAGAGAGAGAGAGAGAGAGACTGTTGTAGTTTTTTGCCAGTCTGGACTTGAATTACTCAAGCAGATTGAGCTTCCCTGCCCTCTGAAGGCTTCTTATCTGCCCTATTGATAGACTAAGCAATAAGTAGATTGGCAGAGGGTAGCACAGACATGAGTAGTAATTCAGTGGCAATTCAGGCCAGAACCATATGTATGGATTAAGGTGGAGAAGAAAAACTACAAGGCTCTCTTAGATACTGGTGCTTCAAAATCTGTCCTAAAGACATGTCCAGGGGACACTGACATAGAGGGTATGGTTTCTGTAGCTGGAGCAACGGGACAAATTCAACATGTCCCTGAGCTCAAAAGCACTATGGTTAAATTGGGTCCTCTCACCATAGATCATACCTTCTTGTTGATTCCATCATGCCCAGACAACCTTTTAGGACAAGAATTTTTTGTGCAAGATACAGGCAACACTACAATGTGAAAAATCTGGGGGAATTTATTTGCATCTACCCAAGAATTCATTGAAGCACTATCCATTGTTGTACTTAGAACAACTTGAAGAAGAACCTGAAAAGATTCAAGTTGTGACTTCTATGTATGACATACCCACAGATATACCACAGGGGGTATTTGCAAAACATGTGGGTTGGATTAAATCAATTACTCCTGTTAGGATTGAGGTCAGGGAAGGCATCCCACCTAAGATACCACAATACAAATTGTGTAGAGAAGCAAGAGAAGGGATAACACCTATCATAAATAGTTTGCTTGAGCAAGGTATATTAAGACCTAAGGTATCTGAATACAATAACCCAATTTTAGCTATTAAAAAGAATAAGCTAAATGAAGATGGCACTCCTGCCTGAAGATTTGTGATGGATTTGAGGGCTGTGAATAATTTTATAAGAAAAAGACACACTGTAACACCATCTCCAAATGAAATTATAACTCAGATACCTGCAGAACCTAGGTGGTACACAGTGTTGGACCTGAGCAATGCTTACTTTACTATACTGTTGCACCCTGATTCTCAAAATATTTTTGCTTTCCAATGGGGACAAACCCAGTTGTGCTATACTAGATTAGTGCAAGGATGTTGTGAGTCTACTTGAATATTTTGTCAACTGTTGCAAAGAGATCTAGCCACCATAACTTTCAAACGTAGCAGATTGATACACTATGTGGATAATTTGTTGCTAGCATCTCCTGACCCAAAAACTTGTCTGGAAGATTCAAAGAAATTATTAATAGAACTTTATAAGAGGGGACATAAAGTTTCTAAAAAGAAGATTCAATGGGTCCTTCCAATAGTGGAATATTTAGGATTTATCCTGGAGGGGAGCACCAGGAAAATCTCTAATAAAAGGATAGCAGACATACAGAAGCTAGGCATCCCTAGAACTAAGAAAGAACTTAGAGCTTTTCTGGGGGGTTGCTGGTTTCTCGAGGCAATACATAGTGGAATATTCTCATATTTCCAAGTGCTTAACTGATTTGACAAAGAAAGATATTAGAGAACCATTGCAATTAAATAAAGAACATTTACATGCTTTGTCACAGTTGAAAGGAGCTATTCTATCAGCTCCAGCTTTGGGAATACCTGATTATAAGAAAGAATTCCACTTGTACGTCCATGAAGCAAAAGGCATCACTTCTGGAATGCTGGCACAGTATTTTGGGTTAAATATGAGGACTATTGCATTTTACAGTTCTACCTTGACACGGTTGCACAAGGAATGGTGCATTGCCTCAGGAGTATAGTAGCTACTGCTCTAATGGTCAAGAAATCCTATGATATAGTACTGGGATGTAAATTGCATGTGTACTCTGCACACCAAATTGAAAAGTTGTTACAGTCGCAGAATATGCATTCATTCACTGATGCAAGAATATCCCAGTATGAAGTCATTTTGTTAGGCAATGATAACATCACAATTCATAGATGTGCACCATTGAACCCAGCAACTATGATTCCTGATTTGCCAATGGGTGGAGAAGTATAGCATGATTGTGATCAGATAGTGGAACTCATGCATAGGCCAAATGAACACCTTAAAGATACACCTCTCATTGATCCAGAAATAGAATTATACACAGATGTGTCCTTCTATGTTTGTGATGAGAGAAGCTGAGAGGTCCTGCTAGAGGGGTTACTCTGGAGCTGCTTTTTGATCACTAATGGCTAATAAGTCAAGATATTTCCTACCCTGCTTCTCCCTTCACCTCCCAATTTCTACCCATACCTCCCTTTCCCCTCCCCCAATCTTAGTCATCCACCTTCTAAGTAACTCAGGGGAACGGTGAGATTTCAGAGAAATATTCTTCATTCTTCCTTTCTCAAGTAAAGGGGGTTTATTGGAAACAAACAGGATGTGGATTGAGGTGAAGGGGATAAGGGTGTCCCTAGTCTACAAGGAGAATTATGAAGGTTTTAGGAAATGTCAGTCTAGTCACAATTGTGACACAGAGACAGCCAGAGAGATGGAGGACAACTGTTAAATCTTCTTCCTTCTTCAATCATATAACCTCTGCTTGAGTAATTCAAGTCCAGACTCTGTCAAAAAAACCACAAAGGTCTCTCTTTCTGCCTAGATCAGAAAAAGCCAGTCTCTTTTGATCAGGAACCCAGAGAAGAGATTTCTCTCTTGGTCAGTCACCCCCAGAGAGAGAGAATCAGTTCCTCCCCCTGGCCAGTTTCAACTGCCTCCTCCTGGGAACATTCTGTTTGGAATCTTTGCCTTGATTGACAGATCAAGTCTTTCACCTTGGTCTGCATGCCTGGCTTGTCCTGCAAATCCTCTCTTTCATCATGTCTCTTCCACAGTTACTTAACCTCTAATTGCCTCAATTTCTCATCTGTAAAATAAGGGTAATAAGTCCCTCAAGTTTGTTGTGAGAATCAAAAGAAATAATACTATAAAGGGCTTAGTATCACATTTAGCCTATAGTATTTGCTATAGATAGAGTAGCTGTTATTATTGTTAAGTCAGTTGGGTGACAATGGTAGAGTGCTAGGTAAAAAGTCCAGAAGACTCATTTTCCTACATTCAAATCTGTCCTCAGACACTTAGTACTTGTGTGTTGCTGGGCAAGTCACTTAATTCTGCCTCAGTTCCTCATCTTTAAAATGAGTGGCAGACTGGGGGGCGGAGTCAAGATGGCAGCTTAGCAAGCAGCAAAAGTTCAGACCTTGTGGAAGACCCTTCCTTACCGATACAGACTGAATGCTCCTAGGGCACCGAAATTCAATCTGAACAACAGGACAGAAGCGGGAAACCCTCCTTCTGGACTCAAATCAAAAGGTACACCCCCCCTCAAAAGCCGGAATCGGAGAATACTCAGGGCTAAGGGGAAGGCAGAGCGAAGGTCACAGGACCCCTCCCCCACAACCCAGAGGGTTGAGCCCCCAGCAGCAGCGGGAACCTCTGAGCGGGCAAAGGTGCTGGTTTGCAGGGTCTACCTTGTGAGCAGCGGGGCACCGGGCTCGGAGCATCCAGCTTGGACAGTGGGGAGGAAGCCAGGGAGAAACAGGCGGTGGCTGGGTCCCTCCATCAGGCTCCAGTCTCACCCTTGCCTCGGGCACATCCAGAACAATCCAGTTGAACTAATCCCATCAGAACTCCTCAGAGTTTAGGGAGGCAGGCAAAGGCACTTGAGGACAGCAAAGAAGCAGCTGGAGAGAACTGGAGAGAGCCTGGGCGGCCCAGCTTTCCAGGAGTCTTCAGAGCCTCAGTGCTTCATACCACATACAGCCCAACCCAATTGAACTCAATCCAATCAAAAGCCTCCAGAGGACAGGGAAGCTAACATTCCTCCCCTAGAGACTGTACCAAGAGATCTGACAAAGCTCCAAGAGGGGAGACTGACAGCCCCAAAACCAAAACAAAATGAGAGAAGCAAGAGCACAGCCAAATACGGGGAGCAAAGAAGGGATAAACTCGAGCAAACAACAGAAAAAGAAGAAAGAAATTACAATAGACAGCTTCTGCACAGGTAATGAGCAAAGAGCGAATGAAACAGAGGGGGAGGACCCAGCAAAGGAAAAATCAGAAATCCCAGCAAATTGGACACAGGCTTTGGAAGAACTCAAAATGCAATTCAAAACACAATTAAGAGAGGCTGAAGACAATTGGGAAAAGAACTTAAAAACTAAGATAAGTCATCTGGAAACAGAAAATAGTGTCTTGAAAGCCAAAATCAACCAGCTGGAAAATGAGGCAAAGGAGATGAAAGATGAGGCAAAGCAGATGAAAGATGAGGTGAAGAAGATGAAAGATGACCTCCAAAGAAAATCCGACCAAAAGGAAAAGGACGACCAAAAAACTAAGAATGAAATCCAGTCTTTAAGAACCAGAATACAACAACTTGAATTGAGTGACCTCACAAGGCAGCAAGACACTATAAAACAAAACCAAAAGAATGAAAAAATTGAGGAAAATATGAAGCATCTCATTCACAAAACAGAGGATTTAGAAAATCATTTAAGGAGAGACAATTTAAGAATTATTGGCCTACCAGAAGACCATGACAAAAGAAAAAGCCTGGACATTATATTACAGGAAATTATTAAAGAAAACTGCCCCAAAATCCTTGAACAAGAGGGAAAAGTGGAGATTGATAGAATCCACAGATCACCTCCTGTACTTAATCCCCAACTGACAACACCCAGGAATGTTATAGCCAAATTCAAGAACTATCAGACCAAAGAAAAGATATTACAAGCTGCCAAGAAGTCATTCAGATACCAAGGAACCACAGTGAGGATAACTCAGGATCTGGCTGCATCCACACTGAAAAAAAGAAAGGCATGGAATACGATATTCCGGAAAGCAAGGGAACTAGGTCTACAACCAAGAATCAACTACCCAGCAAAACTGACTATATTCTTACAGGGGAAAGTAAAGAAAAGACCAGACCTGAACAGAAAATTTGATGTCCAAGCACAGAACTCAAGAGAATCATCAAAAGGTAATTTAAAAAGAGGGGAAAAAAGAAAAAAATTTTAAGAGACTCAATAAGTAAAAATTATATGTATCCCTATAAGAAAAGAGGTCATTGGTAACTCTTAAAAACTGTTGTTATTAGCTGGGAAGCAAAAAGAAGTATACTTAGAGGGAACAGCAACAAACTGTATAGGATGAAAGGACAACACATAAATAGGTATATAGATATATGCATGCAAAAATACATACACATGAGTATGCATATGTATAGATATATAACTAGAGCTTAAAATAGGTTAATATTAAAAGAAATGGGAAAAGAAACAAATGGGGGTAAATTTATATGTCATAAAGAAGCTCATGGTGGGAGGGGGGAGAACATCAATACACTGGAAGGGTAAAGAGGTCAGAGACAGGAAATACTCAACTCTTATGTGCATCGAAATTGACCCAAAGAGGGAAGAACAATCCAATCTATTGGGGCAGGGAATAGATTTGCACCCTATAGGGGAGTAGAAGGGTAACAAACAGTCTGGTGGGGAGGGAAGCAGTACAAGAGAAGGAGGGAGCGGGGGGGTTAATTTTAGAAAGACTACAGGGAAAATAAGGGGGGGATAAATAGGGAGGGGGTAAAAAGGGAAGTAAAATAAGGGTGGGAACAAGGGGGACTGTTCAAAAGCAAACATTGGTGTAGAAGGAAATAGTGAAAGAAGAAAAGGCAGGTAAAGGAGCAGAAATCAAAATGCTGGGATATACACAGCTAGTAATCATAACTCTGAATGTGAATGGAATGAACTCACCCATAAAACACAAGCGAATACCAGAGTGGATTAGAGTCCAAAAACCTACCATATGCTGTCTACAAGAAACACATATGAGAAAGGTAGATACACATAGGGAGAAAGTAAGAGGGTGGAGCCAAATCTATTGGGCATCAACTGACAAAAAGAAGGCAGGAGTCGCAATCATGATATCCAACAAAGTCAAAGTAAAAATAAATCTAGTTAAAAGAGATAGGGAAGGTAATTACATCCTGATAAAAGGCAGTATAGACAGTGAGGAAATATCTGCACTCAACACGTATGCACCAAATGGCATAGCATCCAAATTTCTAAAGGAGAAACTAGAGGAACTCAAGGATGAAATAGATAGAAAAACTATACTAGTGGGAGATCTGAACCTTCCTCTATCCGAACTAGATAAATCAAACCAAAAAATAAATAAGAAAGAGGTAAGAGAAGTGAATGAAATCTTAGAAAAATTAGAGTTAGTAGACATGTGGAGAAAAATAAATAGGGACAAAAAGGAATATACCTTCTTTTCTGCAGCACATGGTACATTTACAAAAATTGACCATGTATTAGGGCATAAAAACATTGCAAACAAGTGCAAAAGAGCAGAAATAACAAATGCAACTTTTTCAGATCACAATGCAATGAAAATAATAATTAGTAAGGGAACATGGAGAGGTAAATCGAAAATTAATTGAAAATTAAACAATATGATTATCCAAAACCAGTTAGTTAAAGAACAAATCATAGAAACAATAACTTCATTGAAGAAAATGACAATGATGAGACATCCTTTCAAAACCTATGGGATGCAGCCAAAGCAGTACTCAGGGGGAAATTTATATCCTTAATTCATATATTAACAAATTAAGAAGGGCAGAGGTCAATGAATTGGGCATGCAAATTAAAAAATTAGAAAGTGAACAAATTAAAAATCCTCAGATGAAGACTAAATTAGAGATCCTAAAACTCAAAAGAGAAATTAATAAAATTGAAAGTCAAAGAACTATTGATTTAATAAATAAGACTAGAAGCTGGTACTTTGAAAAAACAAATAAAATAGACAAAGTACTAGTCAGTCTAATTAAAAAAAGGAAAGAAATAAACCAAATTGACAGTATCCAAGATGAAAAAGGAGACCTCACCTCTAATGAAGAGGAAATTAAGGCAATCATTTAAAACTACTATGCCCAATTATATGGCAACAAATATGGCAATCTAGGTGATATGGATGAATACTTACAAAAATATAAATTGCCTAGACTAAAAGAGGAAGAAATAAATTACCTTAACAACCCCATTTCAGAAAAAGAAATTGAACAAGCCATCAAAGAACTCCCTAAGAAAAAATCCCCAGGTCCAGATGGATTCACAAATGAATTCTATCAAACATTCAAAGAACAACTAATCCCAATATTAAACAAACTATTTGATAGAATAGGCCAAGAAGGAGTTCTACCAAATTCATTCTATGACACAAACATGGTACTGATCGCAAAGCCAGGCAGGTCAAAAACAGAGAAAGAAAACTATAGACCAATCTCCCTAATGAATATAGACACAAAAATCCTAAATAGGATACTAGCAAAAAGTCTTCAGCAAATCATCACAAGGGTCATCCACTATGACCAGGCAGGATTCATACCAGGAATGCAAGGATGGTTCAATATTAGGAAAACCATCCACATGATTGACCATATTAACAAGCAAACTGACAAAAATCACATGATTATCTCAATAGATGCAGAAAAAGCCTTTGATAAAATACAACACCCATTCCTATTGAAAACACTAGAAAGTATAGGAATAGAAGGGCCTTTCCTAAAAATAATAAACAGTATATATCTAAAACCATCAGCAAACATCATCTGCAATGGGGATAAACTAGAAGCCTTTCCAATAAGATCAGGAGTAAAACAAGGATGCCCATTATCACCTCTATTATTTAACATTGTACTAGAAACACTAGCAGTAGCAATTAGAGAAGAAAAAGAAATTGAAGGTATTAAAATTGGCAATGAGGAGACCAAGCTATCACTCTTTGCAGATGATATGATGGTTTACTTAAGGAATCCTAGAGAATCAACCAAAAAGTTACTCAAAACAATCAACAACTTTAGCAAAGTTGCAGGATACAAAATAAACCCGCATAAGTCATCAGCATTTCTATATATCTCTAACCCATTTCAGCAGCAAGAATTAGAGAGCGAAATACCATTCAAAATCACCCTAGACAATATAAAATACTTAGGAATCTATCTGCCGAGACAAACATAGGAACTATATGAACACAACTACAAAACACTTTCCACACAACTAAAACTAGATCTAAACAATTGGAAAAACATTGATTGCTCATGGGTGGGACGAGCTAACATAATAAAAATGACAATCCTACCCAAATTAATTTACTTATTTAGTGCCATACCCATTGAACTACCAAAAAAACTTCTTTACTGAATTGGAAAAAAACATAACTAAGTTCATTTGGAAGAACAAAAGATCAAGGATATCCAGGAAGATCATGAAAAAAAATGCAAAGGAAGGAGGACTTGCAGTCCCAGATCTCAAACTATACTATAAAGCAGTGGTTATCAAAACAATTTGGTACTGGCTAAGAGACAGAAAGGAGGATCAGTAGAACAGACTTGGCGTAAATGATCTCAGCAAGACAGTTTATGACAAATCCAAAGACCCCAGCTTTGGGGACAAAAATCCATTATTTGATAAAAACTGCTGGGAAAATTGGAAGACAGTGTGGGAGAGATTAGGTTTGGATCAACACCTCAAACCCTACACCAAGGTAAATTCAGAATGGGTGAATGACTTGAACATAAAGAAGGAAACTATAAGTAAATTAGGTGAACACAGAATAGTATACCTGTTAGACCTTTGGGAAAGGAAAGGTTTTAAAACCAAGCAAGACTTAGAAAGAGTCACAAAATGTAAAATAAATAATTTTGACTACATCAAATTAAAAAGGTTTTGTACAAACAAAACCAATGTAACTAAAATCAGAAGGGTAGCAACAAATTGGGGGAAAAATCTTCATAAAAACCTCTGACAAAGGTTTAATTACTCAAATTTACAAAGAGCTAAATCAATTGTACAAAAAAACAAGCCATTCTCCAATTGATAAATGGGCAAGGGACATGAACAGGCAGTTCTCAGCCAAAGAAATCAAAACTATTAATAAGCACATGAAAAAGTGTTCTACATCTCTTATAATCAGAGAGATGCAAATCAGAACAACTCTGAGGTATCACCTCACATCTAGCAGATTGGCTAACATAACAGCTATGGAAAGCAGTGAATGCTGGAGGGGATGTGGCAAAGTAGGGACACTAATTCATTGCTGGTGGAGTTGTGAATTAATCCAGCCATTCTGGAGGGCAATTTGGAACTATGCCCAAAGGGCGATAAAAGACTGTCTGCCCTTTGATCCAGCCATAGCACTACTGGGCTTGTACCCCAAAGAGATAATAAGGAAAAGACTTGTACAAGAATATTCATAGCTGTACTCTTTGTGGTGGCCAAAAATTGGAAAATGAGGGGATGCCCTTCAATTGGGGAATGGCTGAACAAATTGTGGTATATGTTGGTGATGGAATACTATTGTGCTAAAAGGAATAATAAAGTAGAGGAATTCCATAGAGACTGGAACAACCTCCAGGAAGTGATGCAGAGCAAAAGGAGCAGAACCAGGAAAACATTGTACACAGAGACTGATACATTGTGGTACAATCAAAGGTAATGGACTTCTCCATTGGTGTCAATGCAATGTCCCTGAACAATCTGCAGGGATCTAAAAAACACTATCCACAAGCAGAAGATAAACTGTGGGAGTAAAAATACCGATGAAAAGCAACTGCTTGACTACAGGGGTGGAGGGGACATGACTGAGGAGAGACTCTAAATGAACACTCTAATGCAAATACCAACAACATGGAAATGGGTTTGAATCAAGAACACATGTGATACCCAGTGGAATTGCGCGTCGGCTGTGGGAGAGGTGGTGGGAGGGGGGGAGGGAAGAAAAGAAAATGATCTTTGTTTCCAATGAATAATGTTTGGAAATGACCAAATAAAAATTTTAAAAATTAATTTAATTTAATTTAATTTAAAAAATAAATAAAATGAGTGGCAAACCAGTCCAGTGTCTTTGACAAGAAAGCTCCAAACGGGGAACTGAAGAGTTGCATACAACCAGAACAACTGGATAGCAAAAATTATCATCATTTCTGTTACTATTAAGAGTGCTATAGTTCAGATGAAAAGAGGAACACAACATTTATTAAGCATTTTATGTGTTTATTCACTGTGCTGAACTGAAGGGATTTAAGAACTATGAGAATAACCAAATATTTTCCCCTATCTTGAGAACAAAGAGGATTAGCAAAGGAATTGAGACCATTGCTAGAGAGAGATGACATAATGATAATGACAGAGAGAGAAGATAGTATCCAACCCTTATTTGCCTTTATTTTCTCTGCTAGAGACTAGCAAGGACAGAATCAATAGGGTGTAGGAAATTACTATTGAGAGGATGAAACAGTCTGACTCTAAGCTGAAACTGCATCCAGTTTCTCACCACAGACTATCAAAATGGGTTGGAAACTTTTGTCTTTGTTAAAGATATAAGGATTAAGGGCAGGGCTGACCAGCCTTGGTGAACCCTTATTAAGTGATGTCCACAAGCTCTAGCAGCCACATTGATCTGGTTGGCACATTTCCCACTTGTGATGAAATAATGAGGAAAGAGTTGGGGTCTCTCAATCCACCTCCTCAGTGGCTATTTACCAATCAGAGATGTCTTGGGATGTTGAGGGGAGGGACTCAGTGGTGAGCTCACAAATGGCATATAAACCTATACCAGAGGAGGGAAACTCATTTTTTCCCCCCTGCCCTGCCAGATTGTAGAAAGAGTCAAATGACCAGGTTAGGATGTCTTGATTGTTTAATTAATTTTAATATTAAAAAAATACTGTCTCTTGAGAATGTCAATAGTTACAATGGAAAATGGGGAAATTGATACCCAAGAGAAACAGGAGATAGAAATAAAACAACTTAGTTCCCTTCTTGAGTTCAAGACACAAGGTCTGAATGAACAGCACAATCCAATAAATGAAAAAAACTAGATGGCCTTGAATGCAAGGTTAGTCATCTTAGAAAGATTATAGAGGTTAGAGGAGGCACAGAAAGATTAGAGAAGGGCAAATGGTAACCTATTTTCAAAAGGCCTGAGGAAGAACTGGAGTCTAAAATGAACTACAGACTATACCTCGATTTCTCCTTTATTAAATGAGATTATTAGGAGAACCTCAATTCACCAAATCAAAGGATTGGAAATGAGGTCAGAGGTCACCTAATCCAACTCTTACCTAGAAAGGAATTTTCTAAGGCATCTCCAAGAAGTGGTCTAGCCTTTGTGTTTTTTTTGTTTGTCTTTTAATTTTAAAAACCATTACCTTCCATCTTATAGCAAGTATTGATTCCAAGGCAGAAGAGTGGCAAGGGTTAGGCAATGGGGGTAGAGTGAACCACCCAGAGTCACACAGATGGGAAGTGTCTGAGGTCAGATTTGAATCCAGGACTTCCCATTTCTAGGCTTGGCTCTCTATCCATCTAACTGCCCCATTGACCTATGTTCTTAATGACATCCTTATAGATTCATCTTTAGAGTCACTCTAACCTATTATCAGTGTGTTGGTTATCTCTCCCAGTTTTATATTATCCACTAATTTGATAAGCATGCCATCTATTCCTTTCTCTGAGTCACTGATTAAACTGTTGAACAGCAAAGGCCAAGTACAAATCCTTGGTACATACTAGAGAGTACAGACAAATGACTTAGCCAAGGTCACATAGTAATTCCAGGAAGAGCTCAGACTCAAGATCAGGCTCCTGATTCTTATTCCCAGGCTATCTACACTACATCATCCAGCTTTATGACTTTATAACCTGTGCTTTCCCAGTTTTCCAAGTACTTCAAAGAACCTTGAGATTGTTATCCAATTATCTTCCACAACATCCCTCCAGGGACAGAAATTATTGCTTTGTTTTGATATGTGGAAAATGTGAGCCAACAGTTGAAAGTGACTTGGTTGATGGGTTTGCAGGCAACATAAAAAAAAAATAGAACCCTAGATTCCTGGCACCCAAGTAAGCAGCCTCCACCAGGCTCTGAGGCAAACCAGGAACCAGCCAATGAGAAAGTAGTTCTCCCATTCACTCAACAGAGGGGCTATTCCAAAGAAGGACAAAGGGAGAGCTGACATTGATAATTGATCAACTTTTTTTAATCCTCGACTTCCATCTTAGAATCAATACTCTGTATTAGTTCCAAGGCAGAAGAGCAGTAAAGGTGAGGCAATGGGGGTGAAGTGACTTGCCCAGGGTCACCCAGCTAGAAAGTGTCTGAGGCCAGATTTGAACTCAATATCTCCTATCTCTAGGCCTGGCTCTCAATCCACTGAGTCACCTAGCTGCTCCCACTTTTAATGTTGTTGTTAAGTACTTTATCTATCATTTCACAGGACTGTGGAAAGAGCATTAAATTAGAGGATCTGAGATCAAATCTCACCTCTGACATGATCCTTGGGTAAATCACTTAACCTGGTTTAATCTCACTTTCCTCTTCTGGAAGATGAAAATATTGTACTCAGTGGCCATTGAGATTTCTTCCTCTATCACCATGATCCTATAGTCCTGTGAATAAAGTTCTGTATTATTATCCTGATTTTACAAAAGAGGAAACTGAGTCTCCAACAAATGAAGAGACTAGACCTGACCAATAAGTGTTAGAGGCTCAAACTCCCTTGACTGGAGATGCAGTGATTCTTTCCACAACACATTGAAGCTCTAAGAAAGGAGGAAAGAGACCCAAGGGGAGAGAGACAGACAGACAGACAGAGACACAGAGAGAGACAGAGAGACAGAGACAGAGAGACAGAGAAAGAGAGAGAGAGAGAAGGAAGAGAAAGGAGAGGGGACAGGGACAGAAAGAGAGAGAAGGAAGGAGAGGGGGAGAGGGAGAGAGACAGAGAGAGAGAAGGAAGGAGAGGGGGAGAGGGAGAGGGACAGAGAGAGAGAGAAGGAAGAAGAGGGGGAGAGGGAGAGGGACAGAGAGAGAGAGAAGGAAGAAGAGGGGGAGAGGGAGAGGGACAGAGAGAGAGAGAAGGAAGGAAGGAGAGGGACAGAGAGAGAGAAGGAAAGAGAGGGACAGAGGGAGAGGGACAGAGAGAGAGAAAAGGAAGGAGAGGGGAAGAGGGAGAAGGACAGAGAAAAGGAAGAAGAGGGAGAGAGAGAGAGAGAAGTAAGGAGAGGGACAGGGAGAGGGACAGACAGAGACAGAGACAGACAGAGAAAGGATTGGAAAGGAATAGGCTCCAAAGAAAAGAAAAAACTTCCCACCCTAGAGAAAGGAATCCTTCTCAAGCTGACATCTGTTCAGATCTGAGAGTTAATTAATGTATTTGGATGTTTTATTTTCCATCGTACTTAATCATTACAACCCAACCCAAAGTGTGAGATAACAGTGAGTCATCATAAAGGCAGATTCCATTATTCTACTGGCTCACTCACAGGCTGGAAGAAAACATATGTTTCAGTGGTACATTTGGTGGAACAGGTGTTCCCCCAAACTCCAGCCCCTACCCTCAATCTTCCATTCCAGCCACTAAAGTCATTTGTTCACATCTCAGAAGTGTGTGTCTATTTATAAGAGACAGAGACAGAACGAAAGGGAGAGACATAGACAGAGGGACAGACAGATAGAAGGACAGACAAAAAGGCATGAAGGGAGATGGAGCATACAAAGAGTCTTGGAGAGAGAGACAGAAAAAGGGAGAGTCAGGGAGGAAAAAAACATGGAGAGAAACAGACAAATAGAAGGGCAGACGAAAAGACATGTAGAGACAGACAAAGAGACAGAAAGAGAGAGGAGATGTTATGCTCAGATGGGAAAACACAAATGGGGGAGTTCTATGATACATGCACATGTGAATGTTTTTGTATGTGTCTGAGCATTCCAGTACCTGGATCTCTTCCTTAGAGCAGGGCTGAGATTCTCACCTTTCTTTGTATACCCAGAACTGGCATCACATCATCTGTGGCACTTTGCAGGACGTAATAAACGTGTGTTGGCTTGTGCATGTGTCCTTTGTGTGTCCCTGCTTTGCAGACAGTTTCCTGCATGAGTTCACACATGTAGAAGTCAGTTCATTCTTGAAGCAATGGATCTGCCTGTGACTAGGTGATCTGTGAGTGTTTCCTCCAGGTCCAAGTAGCCTCTACTGCAAGACCAGCCATAGGTAGATGAATTATGTGACTGCCTACATGGTGAGGCAGGGGTGCTCCCCCAGCCCCCCTTCCCCCTCAGTCCATGAGAGCTCAGGCTGAGATGGCCTTTTCCCTAGGACAGGAGGCCCAGACACTTAAACTCACACTGCCAATTATAAAGTGTGGGCCTGATTATTGACATATTGTTTCTCCTCCCCACTGCCCCGCATCAGACCATGAACCCCCTGAAGGCATGTCTGTCTCCCAGTCCAAGCCTTCCTCCCTGTTCCTCTTTCCCCTCTTGGAATGTAAGCTCCAGGGGGAGATGGACACTTTTGCTTTTTCCATTAGTATCCTCAGTGCCTGTCAAATAGTAGATGTTTAATAAATGTTTGTGGATAGATCCATAACCTTCTAGACCAAACATCCTTCCCTGGCCACAATGCACAGATATATCTGTCTTGTGTTCCTCTATTAGAATGTAAAGTCCCCAAGGGCAAGGACTGTCTTGCATTTTTAATTCATATTCCTAGTGTTTAGCAAAGTATATTATACATGTATATGCTTAATAAATTAATTTTGAGGAGCAGCTGGGTGGCTCCGTGGATTGAGAGTCAGGTCTAGAAATGGGAGATCCTGTATTCAAATCTGGCCTCAGACACTTCCTAGCTGTGTGACCCTGGGCAAATCACTTAACTCCCATTGCCTAGCCCTCACCGCTCTTCTGCCTTGGAACTAATACACAGTACTGATTCTAAGACAGAAAATAAGGGGGTAAAAAAAAGGCCCTAACTCCTAGCCAAATGAGAAAATTTGTGCCAATAAGACAGAAGCATTGTGGCATAGTTAAAAGGGGACTGTATTACTTTTTATTTTTTTAAACTCTTATCTTCTGTCTTAGAATCAATGCTCAGTATTGGTTCCAAGGCAGAAGAGCAGTAAGGGGTAGGCAATGGGGGTTAAGTGACTTGCCCAGGGTCACACAGCTAGGAAGTGTCTGAGGTCATATTTGAACCCAGGACCTCCCGACTCCAGGCCCTACACCAGTCCCCCGGCTTCTCAGAGATCCAAGATTACAAAGACAATAAATTTTCAGGAGAATGAGTTTCCAGAGTAAACTCCCCTATAACAGTGGATTGTGGCCCTGAACCAAAATTTAAGATGGAAGTAAAGGTGTTGAATAAGGCAGAAATTAAACTTCTTCAAGCATTCTCTTCTCCAGGCCAACCATCCTTACTTCCTTCAACTGACCCTATAGAATCCAAGATCTCTGATCTCCTTACCATCTCGGTTCCCCTCCTCTGGACACTTTCCAGACGGTCCATATCTTTCTTAAAATTCATTGCCTTGCAGCTAGGTACCTTAGTGGATACAGCGTCAGGCTTGGAGACAGGAGAGCCCAGTTTCAGACACCAAGTCACAAACCCAGTTGCCTGTTCCTTACCACTAGTCTGCCTTGGAACTGATATTTAGTGTTGATTCTAAGACAGAAGGTAAGGGTTATTTTAAAGTTTTTTAATAATGTTTTTAATCTGTTGCTCTGAACTGAAGATAAATGTTCTAGCTGAGTTCTGACATTGGCTAAGGACAGAAAGATTGTCACTTGCTTTACTATGGACTCAAAGCTTCAAACTCTTGGTTCCCAAAGAATTCTCATTCCTTCACCCCTTTCCCTTTGTCTCCCTCGGTTAGTCTAAGCCCCTAGGTTGGAATGCCAGGCAACAGCACCATCTAGTGTCTACTTCCTTCCCTATGGCTCAGTGTAAATGAAGGAAGGAAGGAAGAAAGCATTTCATAAGTGCCTACTGGGTGCCAAGCACTTAGCCAAATAATACAACAGATACTTAGAGCTGAAGAAGCCCCTTAGAGATGACCTAAGCTTTACCCCCCTAGGCAAAAAAATACCTTTAGAGCACTCTCCTTCCTCTCCCCTTTGCCTAATGAATTCCTACCCATCATCCTACCCATCCATCATTAGTCCTCAATAGGGGACCATCTAATTCATCAGATGCCTGACCAAAAATCCCCTCTTCAGCTTAAAGACTGCCAGTGATGTAGAACTCATTCCTTGGTATCATGAGAAAAGGACTAGATTTGGAGTTAAAGAACTGGGCTCATTTCATTGGTCTGCCACTTCCTATCTCTGTGACCTTAAGCAAGTTATTCAACTTAAGGATTAGAGAAATCAAAAAAGGTTTCCCATAGTGATGTCCCTCAACCAGTTTCTTAACCTATAAAATGCCGGTATCTACTGAGATGACCTCCAATGTCCTTCCTATCTTAAATCTATGACTAGCTCTAGTTGTTAAGGAGATTTTCCTTCTATCAACCTGAAATCTTTTTCTCTAGAATTTCAACTGATTTCCCCCAACTTCTTTTCTCTGAGGCCAACCATCATAAATCTATTCCCTTGGTATGCGATGGTGATGGAGTACCTTTGTGCTATAAGGAATGATGAATCAATTGATTTCTATAAGAGCTGGAAAGACCTCCATGAACTGATTCAGAGTAAAATAAGCAGAACCAGGAGATTATTATACAAAGTAACAGCATTATTGTGGGATGATCAAATGTAACAGACTTTGCTACTAATATCAATGCATTGATCCAGGAACTTCTTCTAAGGAACTTATGAGAAAGAATGCTATCCACCTCCAGAGAAAGAATGGTTGAAATAGGAATGCAAATGAAAACAGATGATTTTTCACTTGCTTATATAGGTATAAGATTTGAGGGTTTGGTTTTAGAAGATTATTCTATTACAAAAATGAATAATATGGAAATAGGATTTGAGTGATAATATATGTATAACCCAGTGCAATTGCTTGTCAACTCCAGGAGTGGGGAAGGAAGAGGGGAGGAAGACAACATGAGACATGTAACCATGGGAAAAAAATTTTAAATAAAAATAAATAAAAAATCTATTTCCTTCTTATCTCTCCCCTCTTCAATTCATCTTCTCACCTCCATAGGCAATTCCTTCCTCTATACCCAAAATGCATTCCCTCCTCTCTTCTGTCTTTTAGAATCCTCCTCTTCCTTAGAGGCTTAACTCATATGTCATATCCTATTTCATAGTTCATTGTATTTGAGTTGGAAGGGGTTTGTCTAGCCCAACTCCCTTGGTTTACAGATGAGGAAACTGAGGTCTATAGCTCCAGGAAGTCTTTCTTAATTTACTGGCTCAAATGATTTTGTTTTTACTCCTCAATTTCCATATCATATTTCTGATTAGAATAAAAGATCCTTGAGAAACAAATGATTGTATCATTTTTGTCTTTGTATTTGCAGTTTCTAGTGTCTGATCCCTTTTTTTTCCCTTCATCTTTTCCTGATCAGTGATTCATTTACATAGGGAAATCCCAGTAAGGAAACCCCAGAACCTGCTCTATAATTTATATTCGTATTGTTAGTTGCCTGAGACACTAAAAAACTAAATCATTTGCATCTAATCACATAACTTATACAGGTCAATAGCAAAACTTGAACTTGACTGTGAGACCAGCTCTCTCTCTTATACACACTGCCTTCTACTTGGCACATACTAGGCACTTAATAAATGCTCATTGATTGGCTGTCAGCAGAATTAAGTGAGGCAAGGTCATGGAGTCTTAGGATTCAGCATTGCAAAGGACCTTAGATATCACTCCCTCATTTTACAGATAAGGACACTGAGGCTCACTGAGAGGAAGTTGGTCAAGCAACAAGCACATACTAAGCTCTTACTATGGGTCAGACATTAGCCTGAGGATACAAAGAAAGACAAAATCACTTTGGAGGGGAGAGTGAAAAGGAAGCAATATGTAAATAACTATGCAAGGCACACATAGAGTAGGTGGAAGATAATCTCAGAGAGAAGACACTGGACAGGAATGGGTAAGGGAAGAGAGAAAGGCCTCCTGTAGAAAACAGCATCTTAACTGAGTCTTAAAAAAAAAAACTCTTCCCTTTTGTCTTAGTTTCAATTCTAGGGCAAAGGCAACTGGGTGGCTCAGTGGATTAATAGCTGAGTTTTATGCACAGTATTAATTCCAAGACAGAAGGGTTAAGTGACTTGCCCAAGATCACACAGTTAGAAAGTGTCTATGGTCACATTTGAATCCAGGACCTCTCATCTTCAGACCTAGAGGTCTAGATGCCCCTTTAATTAAGTCTTGAATGAAATCAAGGAAGCTTGGTGGCAAAGATGAGGAAAGGCGTGCATTCTAAGTATAGGGGGAGAGCAGGGGAATGGACATCCAAGGGCAAGACATGGAGATGGAAGATGGACATTATACTAGAAGAATAGCAAGTTCACAGAATGAATGAAGTGGGGATGGGGAATAAAGAGGAGGAAGGGTAGAAAGGTATGAAGAGGCCAGACCATGACAAGAAGTCAACGCCAACCTGAGCACTTTATCCTGGGAGTCACCAAAGTTTATGGAGGGCAGGGGGGAGGGGTGGTAGAGTCAGACCTGAGTGTCAGGAAAATCACCTTAGAGGCTTTTTGAGGATGAAATGGAGTGAGGGGGAGGCTTAAAGCAAGGAGATTGACCAAGGGACTATTGCAATGGTCCAGATGTGGGGTGATACCAACTGGTTCCAAAGTGGTAGCTATATGAGTGATAATGTGAGATGGTGTAAAGGTAGAATTGACAAGACTTAGGACAGTTCCATGCCCATAGTAGGTACTTAATTAACTCTGACTGACTGACTGATGAGCCAATAGATTGGATATGGAGGGTGAATACAAATGAGGTCATGGAATGACTTCCTAAGCTCAACTAGATAGTATCAGAGGCAAGATTTGAACTCAGGACCTCAGACTCCAAATCCAGCATTCTTTCCACTGCATCACATTGTATAAGAAATGAACCCTAGGGAAAGCTGGTGGGGGCCGAGGCAAGGAAATGGATCAAAGGAGAATGGCTACATCTAGAGATAAAGAAGCAGTTTTCTCCTACTTGGACCCTGGGCTCTGAGAAGCCTTCCAAGAAAGACACAGTGCTTAGTTTTAGTCTAAAAGTCCCCACTCATCCCAGAAAGCAATCGATAATTGCAAGGGAAAATCGATAGCACTGTAGAGACCTATCTATCTGTGTATTTATATAACACCTATCACTACAGAACTGAGATGCTCCATCAAACTTGGCACCTGCAGGGTTTCCTAGGATGCTGATTCGCTTCCTGAGAATTATGGGTATCTGCTGTCTCCACCTGATAACACCCTGGAGTTACAGGGTTATTTAAAAATGAATTGGGTCATTTTTCTCTTTGCCCCTCACTCCCAATGATAGCTCGTGCTGACCAAAGAGCTATTAAGGGGGTACTGCCTTGTGTCTGTCTCATTTTGTTTGTACTTCACCAGCAGCCTCCATCCATCATCACTGAGGTCCAAGAGCCTGGCTTTCTCACTATATGTACATGGATGTGTTGAAGGCTCCAGTTTTTCCCCAAACTTTCCCCATAACAGCCTCATGTTGCAGGTGATTCCAACAGCAACACCCATCTCTAGAGCACCTTAGGATTTACAAAGCATCTTCCTCATTTTAACTTTGTAATCTATGTAGGCTAAGAATTATTATGCCCATTTAACAAATAAATGATAGAATCTCTTTTTAGAATCAATACTAAGTAGAGAAGAGCAATAGGAGTTAAGTGACTTGCCCAGGGTCACACAGCTTGGAAATATCTGAGGCTAGAAGAGAACCTAGGATCTGTCATCTCCAGGCCTGGTTCTCAATCCACTGAGCAACCTAGCTGCCCCAATAAAATCATTTTAAATAAATTAAAATGAAATATCTTATAATTTCTAAAATTAAAAAATGATAATCAAATTGTCATCTCCAATGATAGAATATAGGAGCAGCTGGGTGGTAACATGAATACAGTACCAGCCCTGGAGCCAGGAAGACCTGAGTTCAAATGCAGCCTCAGTCACTTCCTAGCTGTGTGACCCTGGGCATGTCACTTGCCTCAGTTTCCTCATCTGTCAAATGAACCAGAGAAGGAAATGGTAAGCCGCTCTAGAATCTTTACCAAGAAAACTCCAAATGAGGGTCGCAGAAAGTCAGAGATGACTAATTTAGTAAAACAACAAAAAATGATAGAAAATAAGCTCCTTCAGGGTTGATGTGTTGACTTTTGCAATTAGTTTATAAGCTCCTTGAAGGCAAAATATCTTTCTTTTTGTGAGTGTGATCAGTCATTTCGGACTCTTTGTGACCCCATTTGGGACTTTCTTGACAAAGATACAGAAATGGTTTGCCATTTCCTTCTCCAGTTCATTTTACAGATGAAGAAACTGAGACAAACAGGGTGAAGTGACTTGCCCAGGGTCACACAGCTAGTAAGTATCTAAGGCTGGATTTGAACTGAAGAAGATGAGTCATCCTGACTTCAAGCCCTGCACTCTATCCATTGTGCCACCTAGATGCCTATCTTTCCTTTTTTCCATTTGAATTTGCATTTCCAGCACTTGGCACCATGCCTAACACACAGTAGGTACTTAATAAATGCTTTTTGACTGACTAGTTGACAATTGGGTATCAGGGATGCAATCAGGCTCTTTACCTATTCCCCCTGTCCCTTGCAACATGACCAACCCCTTTCCTGTCCAGAATAACATCTCTTATTCTATTTTCAAGCTATCATTGCTAATACGCTGGAATCTGCTTGTTCCCATGAACATCTTTCCATTGCTCTTAGCCCATGACAATTTCAAAACTTTGGAGATCATGTTTCATATTTCATATCTATTTAAATTATTTGTTGAATGGGGTGGCATGAAATGGAATGGCATGGAATGGAGTGGAATAAGTGGAATGGGTAGAACAGAGTGGAAAAGGTTAGAATAGGACATGGTGGAATGGGCAGAATTTGGATGGAATAAGATGAGATGGAATGACATGGAAAAGAATAAGATAGAATGGGATAGAATCAGATAGAATAGGATGAGGCAGAATGGGTAGAATTTGTTTTTTTGGTTGAGTTTTTTTTTCATTTTTTATTCTATGTTGGTCATTGTTGTAAGAGTAAACTCGTACGTAACCAAAACCCCAAAATAAAACTTTAAGTACTCTGATGTGAAAGACAACTCCAACAGTTCTTTCTCTGGAGGTGGATAGCATTTGAATAGGTAGAATTTGGATGCAATAAAATGAAATGGAAAAGGATGAGATGGAATGGGTAGAATGGGATGGAATAGGATGAGATGGCATGGGATAGAGCAAGACGATATGTCATGAAATAGAATTGGCAGGTTCGATCTGCAAAGGGCACTAAGGTAAAGAGCTTGATTTGCATTGAACAGATTTCCATCTTTACCACAACTGACATTTTCTCCAAAATAAAAGGATACTTTCTCAACATTTTACATCTCCATTCTCAGAGGCAGCATTTTGTTTCTTCATCCACAGGTGACCAAATCTTCTCTAGCAGCTAAAACTGGAGACTCCATGCCTTGATTTCCCAGGAGTTGAGTATAACTGGTCAGTCAGTCTACCTTCATCAGCCAGTCCCTTCTTTTAATTAGAATCTGCCTCAGGGTTTCTCTCACAAGCCATATATAATTTCATCATCTCCACATCTGAAACATTGGAAGATTACATAATTTGACCCCATCAGTCCACCCTTTAATTTTGCATGGGCTCAAGATCATCAGCCTCATAGGATCTTCAGGCCTCTCTTCTCTCAACGCTTCACCCTCTCCATCTTGGAAGTGGGAATTTTCCAGCAGAGACCTTCACAGCATTCATTCACCTCAACCAACAAATGATCAACAAGTGACTGCTACAGCCAGAGTCCTATGTTGGGTGTGATCATTCAGAGGCATTGGAGTAGGATGCAAAGTCTGCTAGAGTCTGGAGAAACCCAGTTTGAATCCCAACTCCAGCAGTCACCAGCTGAGTGCCCCTGGGCAGATTATTGACCTCTGTGAGCTTCATTTTCTTCATCTGTAAACTAGGGGTGATTGTATTTCTATTACTTCCTCCCAAAAGGTTAGAGGGGGGCACTTTGTAAACCATGAAGCACCTTAGAAATGAGAGTCCCTGTTGTAGAGAGGCCATGGTCACCATCCTCAGGGAAATTACAGATACCATCAAGATAAGGTGAGTACGCAAATAAATATAATTACAAAGCAGAATTACTAGATGCATGAAAGAAGAATAACCTCTATGTCGGAAACTCATTAAGAATCCCAGAATGTTGGAGCAGGAATGGACCTCAGAGACCATCTAATCCAATCCATACCTGAATAGGTATCTCTTTTATCAGAAATGAACAACTACAAGGACAGAATATTCCATACAAAGGTACCATATTGGTGCTTTTTACCTGTTTTTTCTTTTTTTTTTTTAAGAGGGGATTCAACTGGAGGGCAGAAACGAGAGAAAGTAAATTCAGAATTACAGTGATAGATTCTAAATATGCCTTTGGACCTAGTGGCAAAGAGCTGGGAACTACGGAGGTGCCTATCCATTGGGGTATGGCTGAACAAATGAAGATATATGGATATACTGGAATACTATCATAAGAAATTATGAAGGAGACCATTTCAGAGAAACTTGTATGAAGTGAATAGAAACAGGCAAAGAATTTATATAATATTAACAGTGTTACAGAGACAAACAACTTTGAAAGATTTAAGAACTAAATGATGTCATGACCTTCTAGGGTTTTGGAGGACCAATTCTGGAACTCCCTAGGGACTCAGTGATAAACATGCTACCCACCTCCTAGCAGAAAAGTGATAGCTTTGAGATCTAGATTGAGACATAGAATTTTGGAATAGATAATGTGGGGATTTGTTTTGCTTGACTATATGTATTTGTCATAAGTATTTGGTCTTTCTTTTTTTAATGAGAGTAAGAAAAAAATAAATGCTTACATATAAAACAAAAACATTTCAAACAAAAGGCATCTATAATACATTTTAAAGAACCTCCTTTACAAAATCCCTAACAAATAATCATCTAACCTTTGCTTCAAGGCCTCTAGTAAGGCTGAACATCCCACTTCCCATTACAGCTCCTTCTACTATGGGACAGCTCTCATCGTTAGGAAATTTTGTTTAATTGTTTCAATTGTGTCAGACTCTTCATGACCCATTTGGGATGTTATTGGCAAAGATAATGGAGTAGTTTGCCATTTCCTTCTCTAGCTCATGTTACAGATTAGGGAACTGAGACAAACAGGGTTATATGACTTGCCCAGGGACACCCAGCTAGTAAGTATTTGGAGCCAGATTTGAACTTGAAAAGATGAATCTTCCTAACTCAAGGCCCAGTGCTCTATCTGCTGTGCCATCTAACTGCATTGTTAGGAACCTTCTCTTTACATCAATCAAAAATCTGCCCATTTGTAGTTTCTACCCTCTGCTCCTAGTTCTGCTGATGGGAGCCAAGCAGAACAAAGCTAAATCCTCTTCCATACAATAGCCCTTCAAATCCTTGGACAGTTTTCATGCCATACTCCATCACTCTATCTCCTCCAAAATCTTCTCTTCTCTGAACTAAACCATTCCAGTTCCTTCAACCAACCCACATGGGAGTTTGAGGACCTTCATGATATTAGTGATCCATGATGTCATTTCCATGGCCTGAATGCACATTAGTGAACTGTTTCCCTCACTTGACTCATCCCACCCCAACCCAGGAAGCCTGAAAAAATGTGCTATCTCAAGGGCAAAGTTTACAAGAGCAAGGAAGGAGGAATTTTTTCTTAAATGAAGAAAACAAAACAGACCCCAAAATAACACCCAGGGAAGTCAGTAGAAAATCTTAAACGAGCAGCTAGCTTCCAAAATCCCCAGATACTTACAGGCTTCCTTATAGGCAGGCAATTTTTCCTCTGTAGTCCTCCCAGCAGGTTACCTCTAGGTATTGCTATCTCTGGGCTCCTAGAAGGTGTCTTGAGACATCTCAGTTCCTTCTATCTTAAGAAAAACAAAGTAGCATTGTTTTTGGTTCAGTAGCCAGCTAGGTAACTCACTAGACAGAGGACTGGACCTGGGATCTGGAAGATCTTTAATTTCAATACAGCTTCTGTCACTTACTAGCTGTATGACCCTGGACAAATCATTTTATGTGTCTGCCTCAGTTTCCTCTTTTATAAATGGAGATATTAATAACACACCTCCCAGGTTTGTTGTGAGGATAAAATGAAATAATAACCCCCTCCACACTGACTGAGGATATTCCTCACTTCACCTGCCCCTCCACCCAGCAGCTCAATTGGAGCGCTTTCTCCTTCCCCTGTGTTGTGGGGCTGGGAACAGGCACTGCACTTGGTCTGGGTGGGGGTACGGCACTGAACACAGCACTCAGTCTGGGGAGGGGGGACCCAGCACTCCATCTCTATAAGGTTCACCATCATTGACCGAGGGGTACCAGGAAAGGGTTCTTAGAGAAGATGGCATTTGCCCTGAATCTTTTTTTTCTGTCTTTGAATCTATGCTAAGTATTGATTCTAAAGCAGAAGATGTATGGGTTAGGGAGATGGAGTTAAGTGTCTTGCCCTGGGTCACACAGCTAGGAAGTATCTGAGGCCAGATTTGAACCCAGAATCTCTTCCCTCTCTGGCCCTGGCTCTCTATCCACTGAGTCACTTAGCTGCACCATTTGCATTGAATCTTAAAGGAATCCAGAGACTCTAAGAGGAGGAAAGGAGGAATGAGAGCATGCTAGGTATGAGAAGACAGTCAACAAAAAAGCATAGTGATGGCACATGAAGTATCCTGTGTAAAGTGGATCATGATGGCTAGTCTGGAGGGAGAGTTGTGCTTTAGCACATTTTATGTGTTCTAGCCATTTATGGCTAGAATCATAACAATAACCTCCACTTCAATAAGGCTTTAAGGTTACTATCAAAAATTATCCTCACCACAGCCCTATGGAGTAAATGCTATATTTCCATTTCCAGAAGCAAAAACTAAGATAGAAACCTTAAGTCATTTGCCAAGAGTCACACAGCTAATAAAAAGGATGTTCAATTCAGGTCCTATTGACTCCAAGTCCAGGATTCTACCCACTGAGCCACCTGAAAATTGTCCTTAAAGCTCAACTCAAGTGTCAACCTCTTGGAGATGACTCTCCTGCTCTCTGCCCTATCCTACCACCTGCTTTTGCCTTCCTTCCTCACTCTGGCAATGACTTTGTTCCTCTTTTGAATATATATTTTTATTCACTTTACCATGGACATATTGTTTTTCTCAATGTAATATCAGTTCCTGGAGGGCAGGGTATCCAATTGGTTTTTTATATTTGTATCCTCAGTGTCTAGCACAGTGCTGAAAATATAACAGACACTTAAATGCTTCTTGAATATTTATTATTATGAATGAATGAAGAATAGACCATAAGTTTGCCAGTTGCTTAACCTCCCACTCTGGGCCACACTTACTCATCTGTATAATGAAATTAATGTTTTGCCTGCCTAAAGGGAGGGAGTTGGATCACATGATCTTCTGAGGTCTCTTCTAGCACCAAACCTATGGTTCTCTCTGTGCAGAATAAGGTCCTCAAGGATGTCTAGTGGCCCAGCATCACACAAAACTGCTCCAGTGAGCCTTTATCAACACTCAGGCATGATAATGGCCTGCTCTAATTAACCTCCCAGTTGGGGATGGTTTCCTGGTGCCTTGCCTAGATTCCCTCATTCAATATCTCTGAGGACTTGCTAACTTCCAGCTTGCATCCTAGGCAGAGTAATTGCCTATGCAGCCTCTGAATCACCCACCCATAAGGATCAGAGGGGGAAAAGGGAATGATCCCCAGTCAAACTCTGGACCCAGAAATAATCATAGCTCTCATTT